>NC_052155.1:51048915-51267422 GCF_902713615.1 Scyliorhinus canicula | reverse complement strand
GTAGGTATCATTAGCAAAGTCAATATTTATCGAGCGTCTCTGGTTTGATGCAACTGAGTGACACTTGACCTTTTTCTGATGAAGACATTAGTCCAACAGTAATGCTGTGAATCAATATTTTCCAGTCATAAATCTCCATCGAAGCACTACAGTACTCAATGAAGGCTAACACTTGAAAGCTAAACCGGTGAGAAACTCCCCAGGACCCAAAAAATGACTAAGTGTCATTGAATAGCGGTGGGGATCTCACCAGTAGAGTCAGCGGGAAACTCCCTGAAAAACCCACCACAAATTAACTTAGAAATGTTTTGGCGGGCAGCACGGTTGCGCAATGGTTAGCACTGCTGCCTCACGGCACCAAAGGTCCGAGGTTCGATCCCAGTTCTGGGCCATTTCTTTTTGATGAAAAAGACTTTTCATCTTTTCCAGGTTCTTTTCGGATATTAGATAAAGCAAAGGCCCCCATATACCCACTCAGGTGGGGATGGGCAACAAAGTGCTGGCCTAGCCAGTGATGCCCACGTCCCATGTACTATATTGTTCAAGCAAAGAAGAGCAAAGTTTTCCTGCTGTCCTGGTAGACAATTATTCTTCGACCATACGACAGCATAAAAAGGGAACCCGAAACTCTATTATAAATAGTAAAAGGATAATCAATGGGTGAGGCCATTTAGAGGCTAAAGGGAATTTCTCATGGAGACAGAGTGTAACATCAGTACTTTGCACCTGTCTTCAGTAATGAGGCGCATACTGCATTTGTCACAGTAAATGTGCAGGCAATGAAAATGGATAGAACAGAAATAGTAAAAGAAAGTAACTAAAACGTTGACACTGGTCATTGTAGAAAATCCACCCATTCCAGATGGGATTAAGGAAGTAAGCTTGGAAAGTGTGGATCGTCGAGCTACAATTTTCCAATCCTCATCAGATATGGGAGAGTGCCAGAGGCCTGAAGGATTACAAACATTACCATCCAGTTTAAAGAAAGGAGAGGGAAATAAATCCATGAATTACAGGCCTATCGGGCGAATGTCGATGGTGGGGAAACCTTTAGTCAAATTATTCCAAGAGAAGATTATCGGCACTTGGAAAAGTATGAATCAATAAATTATAACCAGCACAGATTTTATTGGTAAAGGTAGTACAGTGCAGTAGTTATGTTAAATGCAATGACAATCCAGTAGTTTGGGCTAATGATCCGAAGAATGGAGCTCAAATTCCAACATAAGGCTTTGAAAATTAGAATCCATTCAACTATTTCTTGATATTAAAAAGCAGTTATCAGGGCAGCACGGTGACGCAGTGGTTAGCATTGCTGCTTCACAGCGCCGGGATCCCAGGTTCGATCTCGGCTCTGGGTCGCTGACCGTGTGGAGTTTGCACATTCTCCCCATGTTTGCGTGGGTTTCGCCCCCACAACCCAAAGATGCGCATGGTAGGTGGATTGGCCACGCTAAATTGTCCCTTAATTGGAAAAAATTAATTTGGTACTTTAAATTTATTTTTAAAAAGCAGTTATCAGTAAACTCAATGACTTTGAATAGGTCCTTTTTAAGTATTTGTAATTCTAATCCCCTACCCAAGTTGTTGACTCTTAGTTTGAGGCAACAAGTGAAGGCCAACAAATACCAATCTTGATGCCCAGATTCCAAGGATAAATTAAAGGAGCTACGCCTAGATTAGGTGAAGAAAAATTTCCAAGAACAGTGGATGAAATGGGAGACAAGGATCTTCAAGAGTATTCATTGGGGCACAGGGAATTAAGTGAGAACAAGGGTGCGCAGGAAAAGTGTGGGGAAGGGGGGTGGAGGTGGACTTAGCCTACAGTTTTCTGAATTTGCTCAGGTTTAGGGAATGCTGAAAGTAAGGAGCTAAGTGAGGAGAGCTTGAGAGAAGTTGGCCCTTAGGCTCATGTACTCAACAATAAGTGCGGTGTATCTATTAAATAATAGTCGTGTACTGATCATGTACACTCACCCTTTCAAGTGCCGCCTCCAGATTTGATATGGATCGAAGAGGCATTCACACAGGTGCAGTGCATACATTATTAACTGCTCGACTTTTGAGCTCTCTGGTAAAGCCTTCTCCTGTGGTCCCTTCTTTAACTAGAAATGAACACAAAATAAAAGGAAATAACTGTTGTCAGTAGGAAACAATTAATTACAGCACAATACACATACATTTAAATATCACTTCTAGCCTATTTCTTTCATCGTGTTGCACCAAGGTGGGAATGTCAGTGTTAGGAATAGAATATCCAAATATTTTTAGGGAAGATACTGCAATAGGTAAGGCATAGAGTAAGCCTCTCTTAACATGGCCCCATCAAACACTCATGACACATCATGGTTAGATATACAAATAAAATTCTGTCTACTCTATGCCAATTATACACATTAAATAGTAATCACAGTGAAGGTGGCTATTTAGCCCAACAGATCCTGGTGTGCATGCTTCAATTAGCCTTCTCTCAGCCTTATTCATCTCCCCCCACCAACGGATCTTTCTGTTCCTTTCTTCTTTGTGTGTTATTCACATCAGCTATCCCTTGTGGTCATGAATTCCACATTCTAACCACTCTCTGGGTAATAAGTTTCTCCTGAGCTCCCTATTAGATTTCTTACTGATTATCTTATATTGAGAGCTTGGGATTTTGCCCCTGCATTCGCTGGACAAAATAACAAGAAAAGCCAACTATACAGTCGGCATGCTGCACATCACGCTTTCCGCCTGGCCCAGCACATAGGAGAACAAACTGGAACAATTCCACCAATGGTCTCTAATCATTGTCTCGCCTGAAGTGAAAACAACATACCGTTTCAAACCCTTTCATAATCTCCATCAGGTCATTGGGGAAAATGTTTCTTGATAACTACATCAGCTCATGGTATAATTCCATTAAATCTGATTTTCACCTTTTCCACTGCCTCTTATGGGCACGGTTCTCCCAAAATATTTCTTTGTTTTTTAAATTTAGAGTACCCAATTCATTTTTTCTAATTAAGGTGCAATTTAGCGTGGCCAATCCACCTAACCTGCACTCTTTGGATTGCGTGGGTGAAACCCACGTAAACACGGGGAGAGTGTGCAAACTCCACACGGACAATGACCCAGAGCTGTGGTCAACCCTGGGACCTTGGCGCCGTGATGCAGCAGTGCTAACCATTGCACCACCGTGCTGCCCGCCAAAACATTTCTAAGTTAATTTGTGGTGGGGTTTTGAGCGAGTTTCCCGCCGGCTCTGCTGGCGAGTTCCCCACCGCTATTCAATGACACTTAGCAATTTTCTGGGGTCCTGGGGAGTTTCTCACTGGTTTAACCCACACTTAGCATTTATTTTAGCATTGGAATCTCGCCCTACATCACTAAAATATGGAGACCAGGAATGTTCACAATCTTCCAAATACACTCTGGCCAAGATTATAAACAAGTTTAATATAACGTTTCTGCTTTTCAATTCTATTCCCAGTTGGCTAGATGTGGATCAGAAGAATGCCAATAGCACAGGGTTGATTCTGGCTGAGGAAGACTTTGGTGCCTGTCTCCTTGCCCTGCCTCTGGGAGTGGAAGAAACTAACAAACCACCATTAACAAAACTGTCAAAAAAAAAAACAGCTCAGGGCAAAGCATCAGCAAGTAACATGCAAAGGACCTGCCTTTGGGCAGAGCATACATGGATGATTAATTAACTTTCCTATTGAAAATGAAATGAAACCTTGCACATATCTATTTATTAATAATAATAAAAATCACTTATTGTCACAAGTAGGCTTCAATGAAGTTACTGTGAAAAGCCCCTAGTCGCCAAATTCTGCCGCCTTTTCGGAGAGGCCGGTACAGGAATTGAACCCGCGCTGGCATTGTTCTGCATTTCAAACCAGCTATTTAGCCCATTGTGCTAAACCTGAAGCTCATTTTGCAATTGCATATCCATTATGCAAGTTTATTAACATCTTCCTGTATTTTGTTGCAGTCTTCCTCTTTATTAACTATACCCAACCCGTATGAGTAGGTTCTTCCCGGAGGTGGAAGACAGATGTGAACGGTGCCAAAGAGGCCCGGCCAACCACGCCCACATGTTCTGGTCCTGCCCCAGACTCGTGGAGTACTGGACAGCCTTCTTCGAGGTAATGTCCAAAGTGGTGGGAGTGAGGGTGGAGCCATGCCCGATAGTGGCGGTCTTCGGGGTTTCAGAACAGCCAGATCTATTCCTGGGGAGGAGGGCGGATGCCCTTGCCTTTGCCTCCCTGATCGCCCGCCGTAGAATCCTGTTTGGCTGGCGGTCAGCAGCACCGCCCAGAGCTGCGGACTGGCTGTCCGACCTCTCGGAATCTCTCCAAATGGAGAAAATCAAATTTGCCATCCGAGGGTCGGACGACGGCTTCCACAGAACGTGGGAGCCATTCATGCGACTGTTCCGGGACCTATTTGTGGCCAATGTACAAGAGGAAGAATAGTCGGGGGAAGGTAGCGGAGGGGGGGGGGGGGGGGGCTACAGGTTCGTTACGGGGGTTCGATGGCTAGCTAAGGCCCAAAACCAAGCTAAATAAACATGTTGAGGGGGGGAGGGGGGGGGGGGGGGGCGCAGTTACTACTACGAAGATGCTTACCTGTAAATATGTGTGTTAATTTTTGCGTGTTTGTTTTTGTTTGTTTTTTTTTTTCTCTCTCCTAACAATTTGTAATTTGTTCAATATAAAATACGAAAACTGAATAAAAACATTTATAAAAAAAAAAACTATACCCCTGAATTTGGAGTTATCTGCAAATTTCCAAATTGTACTTCCAATTCCCAAGTACAAATTGTTTACATAAATTATGAACAACGGTGGTCACATCACCGAACATTGTGCAACATTACTTCCTGGCTTTTACCAATCTACGTTAGCAACCTTTAACTTGAGTATTTCTGAAAAAGAGACACAGGGCTGGATTCTGCGATTTTGAGGCTATGTCTGGAGCATGTGTCTGTATTACGACCCAAAGGTTGCTGCCGCCCCCGCGGGGGACTAGCAGCTGTGCCACGTAAAACCCCCGGCTTTCCCTGCAGATGGGGACGGAGAATTGCCGGGTCTGTGGGCACGCATGTGCATGGCGGCGACCTGCAGCGGTCACATGTGCAACATAGCGGCGGCCGTGCGTGCACCTAACCTGCCAGATTGTGCCCCCCTGTAATGCCCCTTGCCAACCCCACACCACCCCCAACCAGTCCCCCCTGCCCCCGCTGAAGCCCCCCCAGCCTTGGAATGGCCCCCCCCCCCCAGTGCTGGACACAGTCTGCAACCGCCACGCGAGGTTGCCAAAACCTCAGACCACAGTGATCCACGCCATCGGGATGTCGGCCCATGGGGGCGGAGCATCTGGAGAGGGCCTTCAGGTTGACGGCCTGAGGCCGTGCTAATGGCGTGCAGCGTACTCAACTGATGATGCCGTTTTTCCGGGGGTGGAGCATCCAAAAACAGGCGCCGCCCTGGCTTTCTGCATCAAAAGGGATTCTGTGGCCAATCACCGAATGCGATTTCGGTGTTGGCAATTGGAGTATCCAGCTCATATTGTCTTAGCATTTTGTCTTGTACTTATCAAGACAGATCTTAAGATTATCAACAATAAAGGAACAAAATTTATCCCGCATTGAGAAGAAAGTGCTGATTGGCTGCAAGTGTATTTTGATTGGTAGAAGTGTTGCCATGGAGAATGCAGCATCGGAACAGTTATTCCAAGTTATGTTCAAATTTAAACCAGGCAGACTGATTCTAATGGTCAAGACATTACCGTGGGGAATGAACCAGGGAATGGCTATCTTCAAAGCATCTGTTCAATTGAAAAGGTGCATTGCATCAGCATGCTCCTCTGTCAGCAAAGGGCTGGGCTCTGTGTGTGAACACATACGACTTCTAGCATATGCAAGTGAGCCATGCTGCAAGCCCGACTGATAATCTTAAATTGGTTTGAGGTGCAATTCTTAGCAAAATTAGGATTGTTTAGCAAGTGTTGCCCAGTTACCTAATCACATCTAATTCCCCATGGCAATGTCTTAACCAATCAGAGTCAACCTGCCTGGTTTGAATTTGAACAATAGCTTGGCAGTTAACTGTTCCCTGCTACATTCTGCATTGCAATGCCTCGACCAATTAGCACTGTCTTCTCATGCAGAATAAATTGTTGTTCCCTTTACTGTTAGTAATCTGTGATCTGTCCTGATGAATGCAAAACAAAATTCTTGGACGGCATATCTCCTAATTTCAGCAATCACTAAGTTCTGTACTGCCAAATGACAATTTATCTTTTAACTCTCGGTTTCTTTTTGTTTATCTTTTTAACTCTCGGTTTCTTTCAGCTTGTATCTTATTTGTTATCTGTCCCCTGAATCCACATGTTCTGATCATGAGTAAAACGCTGTACCTTATCAAAGGCCTCTTGAAAAGACATAACGTCTACTATATTACGAAGAGAAAATGCTGGGAAATCTCAGCAGTCTGGCAGCATCTGTAGGGAGAGGAAAGAGCTAACATTTCAAGTCCGATGACTCTTTGTCAAAGCTAACAGACAGAGAAAGTGGGAAATATTTATGCTATGGAGGAGAATGAAAGATGAACCGTTTATGAGATGAGCCACATCTATAGTTCATCTCTGATGTTAGTTTCCCTGCTGTTGACTTTTCACATCTTTTGTTCCTCTCTGGGGACTGCCGTTAGCACTCTTTCCCCTTGGTTTCTGTGGCCATCAGCACCCGGTTTCCCTGGGTTTCTGTGGCTATGACTCATCTTTCATTCTCACTCCACAGTATCAATATTTCCCACTTTCTCTGTCTGTTTAACTTTGACAAAGAGTCCATCAGACTCTAAAAGGTTAGCTCTTTCTCTCTACCTACAGATGCTGCCAGACTTGCTGAGATTTTCCAGCATTTTCTCTTTGTTTCAGATCTCAGCATTCGCAGGTAATTGCTTGGTCTACTGTATTACCTTTTTCTACCCTGTTACTTCTTTTTAAATTCAATAAGGTTGGCAAGCATGATCTTCCCTTTTGAATCTTTTTTGGTTATGGGAGAAAATTCACAGAATGTTCTCCAGGTGATTTATGTGTCCAACTTAAGTCACAGGGAGTGAAAAAAGTCTTACCTCAGAAGTGACACAGCCCAGCAGGTTAACAACCTCTGGGATGAAGGTCGGAGTGACTTTTGCTTCAATATTTTCTAAATTTCTGTGTAAAAAGAAAATAGGCCTGATGACGGACACATTCGAGAGCATTCTTACAGCAGTATGAATGAATTACAGACTGGAATCTAACCAAGGATGATTTACATCTGGATTGATGGATACTTTGGACAGTCATCAGCTGAGATGTAACGTTTAGAGCAAAACTACATGTGGAGAGCCTATAGTAAGTCCTATTGGATAGAGTTTCCAATCTTGATTCATTCGAGTGTGCTCTAAAATTACATTTGCCTAACCATTAATGCTCAATTGGGGCACAGCATCACAGAATGCATTGTAATTCTTATGCATGTAAGTGGTAACCAGGTGCAATTCCATGAACAGAACTGAGACGGGTCTGCTAACTATTAGCAATTTTTTTTAAGTGTCCAGTTCTCCACTTGTGAATGATCCAATTTAAATCACTGAAGTTATACTGAAAAATTTGATCGTTTCTTTGTTGTACCACTGGTTAGGTTTTGCTAAATATTTCTGATGGGAAGGAAAAATGCTCGCGAGTGGATATGCATGGAAGATAATGAGCCTTCCGGAACATTCATTGGTGGAATCTCACAATTAGACCTGTTTGTGGGCAGAATCTAAATCTGGTAATCAGCATAAAGGATTACAAAAAACCTGAGTGAAAATGGCTTTCAGTGCAATTCACTTATATTTAAATTCCCTGATCCAGTGGCTGGTTCCACTGAGTTTGCACTCATAACTGGTGGAAACATGTGGAAATTCAACCCCTCTGTAACTAATGCCCTGGGATATGGTTGATGAAATAGTGGAGAGAGAGTTTTATTGTGTGCCTAGCTGTATCTGACATGGAAATGGGTGATGGGGCAGATACGGGCAGCACAATAGCCACAGTGGCCAGCACTGTGGCTTCACAGCTCCAGGATCCCAGGTTCGATTCCCCGCTGGGCCATTGTCTGTGCGGAGGTCTTCACGCTCCCCCCCCACCCCCCGTATCTGCATGGGTTTCCTCGGGTGCTCCAGTTTCCTCCCACAGTCCCAAGACATGCTTGTTAGGTGGATTGGCCATGGTAAATTGCCCTTAGTGTCCCAAAAAGGTTAGGAGGGATTATTGGGTTACGGGTATAGGGTGGAAGTGAGGGCTTAAGTGGGTTGGTGCAGACTCGATGGGCCAAATGGCCTCCGCTGCACTGTATGTTCTATACTGTGTATCCAACCTGTATCCAAGAAAAAGGAAAAACTGAAAATGCTGGAAGAGAAGAACAGGGAAACAGACAAGAGGGAGAAGAGGGGAAACTGTGGTGATTGCCAGGAGAGGGTAAGTGCCTGTGCACTGGGAATCTAGAAGATCATAGATGAATTTTAGCAAACATTTCCAAAGGTCATGAAACTGGACAGCAGTCACAAGTTGATATCCCTTCAACAGAATCCCAGCCAAGATACATTCCCAGCAGATAACTGGGAAAATACTCGCTCCGGAACAGGGACACGATTTATACCCATTTGGAAACATGAAGGAGGTCATGCCTCACTAACTTGATCGAGTTTTTTGAGGATGGTGACAAAGATGATTGATGATGGGTGGGCAGTGGATGTTGTTTACATGGAACATAGAACATTAGAAAAATACAGCACAGAACAGGCCCTTCGGCCCCACGATGTTGTGCCGAACTTTTGTCCTAGATTAAGAACAAATTAATCTACACTCCATTATTCTACCCCTAATCCATGTACCTATCCAACAGTCGCTTGAAGGTCCCTAATGTTTCCGACTCAACTACTTCCACAGGCAGTGCATTCCATTCCCCCACTACTCTCTGGGTAAAGAACCTACCTCTGACATCCCCCTATAATTTCCACCATTCACCTTAAATTTATGTCCCCTTGTAATGGTTTGTTCCACCCGGGGTAAAAGTCTCTGACTGTCTACTCTATCTATTCCTCTGATCATCTTATAAACCTCCATCAAGTCACCCCTCATCCTTCTCCGTTCTAATGAGAAAAGGCCTAGCACCCTCAACCTTTCCTCTTAAGACTTACTCTCCATTCCAGGCAACAACCTGGTAAATCTCTTTTGCACTTTTCCAAAGCTTCCACATCCTTCCTAAAATGAGGCGACCAGAACTGCACACAGTACTCCAAGTGTGGCCTTACCAAGGTTTTGTACAGCTGCATCATCACCTCACGGCTCTTAAATTCAATCCCTCTGCTAATGAACGCTAGCACACCATAGGCCTTCTTCACAGCTCTATCCACTTGAGTGGCAATTTAAAAGATCTATGAACATAGACCCCAAGATCTCTCTGCTCCTCCACATTGCCAAGAACCCTACCGTTAACCCTGTATTCCACATTCATATTTGTCCTTCCAAAATGGACAAATATTGACACCTCACACTTTTCAGGGTTAAACTCCATCTGCCACTTCCCAGCCCAGCTCTGCATCCTATCTATGTCTCTTTGCAGCTGACAACAGCCCTCCTCACTATCCACAACTCCACCAATTTTGTATCGTCTGCAAATTTACTGACCCACCCTTCAACTCCCTCATCCAAGTCATTAATGAAAGTTACAAACAGCAGAGGACCCAGAACTGATCCCTGCGGTACGCCACTGGTAACTGGGCTCCAGGCTGAATATTTGCCATCCACCACCACTCTCTGACTTCTATCGGTTAGCCAGTTCATTATCCAACTGGCCAAATTTCCCACTATTCCATACCTCCTTACTTTCTGCATAAGTCTACCATGGGGAAACCTATCAATGCCTTACTAAATCCATTTGTAAACTACATCCACTGCTTTACCTTCATCCACGTGCTTGGTCACTTCCTCAAAGAATTCAATAAGACTTGTAAGGCAAGACCTACCCCTCCCAAATCTGTGCTGACTATTCCTAATCAAGCAGTGTCTTTCCAGATGCTCAGAAATCCTATCCCTTTGGTAAAGCCTTTGACAAGGTGCCTCGTGGCAGACTGGTACAAAAGGTGAAGTCACATGGGATCAGAGGTGAGGTAGTAAGAAGGATACAGAATTGGCTTGGTCACAGAAGGCAAAGGCTACAGTAGAAGGGTCTTTTTTGAATGGAAGGTTGTGGACTAGTGGTGTTTCACAGGGATCTGTGCTGGGGCCTCTGTTGTTTGTAGTGTACATAAACGATTTGGAGGAAAATGTAGCTGGTCTGATTAGTAAGTTCGTGGATGACACCAAGGTTGGTGGAGTGGCAGATAGTGTTGAGGATTGTCAGAAGATACAGCAGGACATAGATAGGTTGGAGACTTGTCAGAGAAATGGCAAATGGAGTTTAATTCGGACAAATGTGAGGTAATGTATTTTGTTAGGTCTAACATAGAGGGGAAATATACTGTAAATGGCAAAACTCTTGGGAATATAGAAAGTCAGAGAAATCTGGGTGTGCATGTCCACAGATCTTTGAAGGTGGCAACACAAGTGGATAAGGTAGTCAAGAAAGCATACGGCATGCTTGCCTTCATTGGACGGGGCATTGAGTCTAAAAACTGGCATGTCATTCTACAGTTGTATAGAACCTTGGTAAGGCTGCACTTGGAATATTGCGCACAATTCTGGTTGCCACACAACCAGAGGATGTGGAGGCTTTGGAGAGGGTGCAATGGACGTTTACTAAATGTTACCTGGTCTGGAGGGTGTTAGCTATGTGGAGAGGCTGAATAGACTTGGACTGTTTTCATTAGAAAGATAGAAGTTGAGGAGTGACCTGATAGAGGTCTACATGATTATGAGGGGCATGGATAAGGTGGATGGACATACATTCTTTCCCAGGGTAGAGGGGTCAGTCACCAGGGGTCATAGGTTTAAGGTCCGTGGTGGCAAGGTTTAGAGGAGATGTGTGAGGCAGGTTTTTTATGCAGAGGGTGGTGAGTGTCTGGAACGCGTTGCCAGGGGCGGTTGTGGAAGCAGATACATTAAAAGCGTTCAAAAGGCATCTTGACAAACACATGGATAGGATGGTTATAGAGGGATACAGCACAAGGAAGTTCTGAGGGTTTTGGCAAAGGTTGGTACCATGACCAGTACAGGCTTGGAGGGCCTAAGGGCCTGTTCCTGTGCTGTATTGTTCTTTGTTCTTTTATTTTTTTTTAAATGTTAGAGAACGGAATGCTGAAATAAGATAACAACTGCATGGATCAGTGAAAACAAAAGACTGGAGAAGGAAAAAAGGCTGTTTTTTTTAGTTACAAAAGAACACAGCTCTTTTGACAAATGGTTATGACAGATCTTGGTGAACTTTGTCATCTGCAAATGTCTCTTTCCTGAGCCCCTCCCCAACCAGGATTCAGGCAGTAACTTGACAATCAGTTATGTTTTTCTGTTCCTTCAGGCCAGGGTAGGGGTTGGCAGGGGGTTATGATGAGATGGCTAATTAGCCAGACTATAATGAGCAGGTTCCTTTTGATGTCATTCAATATTTTTGCACTCAAAAGACAAGTCAGCAACCAGACTTTGAGAATGTGGTTTTTGTGGAAACATCTTGTACCTTCAGTTGCAGTAAACACTTTGCACGTTTGCATGTATTGCCCAAATGCAGGATGTAACTAACGTCAGATTGCCCAATTCGCAATATAGATGCACATCAGTTAAATAGAGTCAATTTCCTCACCAGTCCGGAATATGATGGAATACTGCCTTGTCTTGATGGGCTACAGCCCAGGGTCCTAAAAGAGACAGCTGAGGAAATTGTGGAGGCATTGGTGATCACCTTTCAGGAATCACTGGAGGCAGGAAGGGTCTCAGGGGACGAGAAAGTGGCTAATGTAATACCATTATTTAAGAAGGGAGAGAGGCAGAAGACGGGAAATTACAGGCCGGTTAACCTGACTTCGATCATTGGTAAGATTTTAGAGTCAGTTATTAAAGATGAGATCATGAAGTACTTGGAAGTGCATGGTAAAACAGGACTGAGTCAGCACGACTTTGTCAAAGGCAGGTCGTGTCTGACAAATCTGTTAGAGTTCGTTGAGGAGGTAACACGGAAGTTAGACAAAGGAGAACCAGAGGACGTGATTTATTTAGATTTCCAGAAGGCGTTTGACAAGGTGCCACACAGGAGACTGTTAAACAAGTTTAAAGCCCATGGTGTTAAGGGTAAGATCCTGGCATGGATAGAGAATTGGCTAACTGGCAGAAGGCAGAGGATGGGATAAAGGGGTCTTATTCAGGATGGCAGCCGGTGACTAGTGGTGTGCCTCAGGGGTCTGTGCTGGGACCACAATTTTTCACAATATAAAGTAATGATCTGGAAGAAGGTATTGAAGGCACTGTTGCTAAGCTTGCGAATGATACAAAGATCTATAGAGGGACAGGTAGCATTGAGGAAGCAAGGGGGCTGCAGAAGGACTGGGACAAGCTAGGAGAGTGGGCTATAAAGTGGCAAATGAAATACAATGTGGAAAAGTGAAGGTTATGCACTTTGGAAGGAGGAATTTAGGCATAGACTATTTTCTAAATGGGGAAATGCTTAGGAAATCAGAAGCACAAAGGGACTTGGGAGTTGTTGTTCACAATTCTCTTAAGGTTAATGAATGTGGTACTAAATGAATACTTTTCGTCAGTATTCACTCAGGAAAAAGATAATATTGTGGAGGAGAATGCTGACACCCAGGCTATTAGAATAGATGGCATTGAGGTGCGTAGGGAAGAAGTGTTGGCAATTCTGGACAAGGTGAAAATAGATAAGTCCCCGGGGCCGGATGGGATTTATCCTAGGATTCTCTGGGAAGCCAGGGAAGAGATTGCTGAGCCTTTGGCTTTGATTTTTAGGTCATCATTGGCTACAGGAATAGTGCCAGAGGACTGGAGGATAGCAAATGTGGTCCCTTTGTTCAAGAAGGGGAGTAGAGATAACCCCGGTAACTATAGGCCGGTGAGCCTAACGTCTGTGGTGGGTAAAGTCTTGGAGAGGATTATAAAAGATACGATTTATAATCATCTAGATAGGAATAATATGATTAGGGACAGTCGGCATGGTTTTGTGAAGGGTAGGTCATGCCTCACAAACCTTATCGAGTTCTTTGAGAACGTGACTGAACAGGTAGACAAGGGTAGAGCAGTTGATGTGGTGTATATGGATTTCAGTAAAGCGTTTGATAAGGTTCCCCACGGTCGGCTATTGCAGAAAATACGGAGGCTGGGGATTGAGGGTGATTTAGAGATGTGGATCAGAAATTGGCTAGTTGAAAGAAGACAGAGAGTGGTAGTTGATGGGAAATGTTCAGAATGGAGTTCAGTTACGAGTGGCGTACCACAAGGATCTGTTCTGGGGCCGTTGCTGTTTGTCATTTTTATAAATGACCTAGAGGAGGGCGCAGAAGGATGGGTGAGTAAATTTGCAGACGACACTAAAGTCGGTGGAGTTGTAGACAGTACAGAAGGATGTTGCAGGTTACAGAGGGACATAGATAAGCTGCAGAGCTGGGCTGAGAGGTGGCAAATGGAGTTTAATGTGGAGAAGTGTGAGGTGATTCACTTTGGAAAGAATAACAGGAATGCGGAATATTTGGCTAATGGTAAAATTCTTGGTAGTGTGGATGAGCAGAGGGATCTCAGTGTCCATGTACATAGATCCCTGAAAGTTGCCACCCAGGTTGATAGGGTTGTGAAGAAGGCCTATGGTGTGTTGGCCTTTATTGGTAGAGGGATTGAGTTCCGGAGCCATGAGGTCATGTTGCAGTTGTACAAAACTTTAGTACGGCCGCATTTGGAGTATTGCGTACAGTTCTGGTCGCCTCATTATAGGAAGGACGTGGAAGCTTTGGAACGGGTGCAGAGGAGATTTACCAGGATGTTGCCTGGTTGGAGGGAAAATCTTATGAGGAAAGGCTGATGGACTTGAGGTTGTTTTCGTTAGAGAGAAGAAGGTTAAGAGGTGACTTAATAGAGGCATACACAATGATCAGAGGGTTAGATAGGGTGGACAGCGAGAGCCTTCTCCCGCGGATGGAGGTGGCTAGCACGAGGGGACATAGCCTTAAATTGAGGGGTAATAGATATAGGACAGAGGTCAGAGGTGGGTTTTTTACGCAAAGAGTGGTGAGGCCGTGGAATGCCCTACCTGCAACAGTAGTGAACTCGCCAACATTGAGGGCATTTAAAAATTTATTGGATAAGCATATGGATGATAAGGGCATAGTGTAGGTTAGATGGCCTTTAGATTTTTCCATGTCGGTGCAACATCGAGGGCCGAAGGGCCTGTACTGCGCTGTATCGTTCTATGTTCTATGTTCTATGTTCAATGTGCAGGTTCAGTCAGCAGTTAAGAAAGCAAATGCAATGTTAGCATTCGTTTCAAGAGGGCTAGAATACAAGTCCAGGGATGTACTTCTGAGGCTGTATAAGGCTCTGGTCAGACTCCATTTGGAATAATGTGAGCAGTTTTGGGCCCTGTATCTAAGGAAGGATGTGCTGGCCTTGGAAAGGATCCAGAGGAGGTTCACAAAAATTATCCCTGGAATGAAGAACTTGTCTTATGAGGAACGGTTGAGGACTCTGGGCTTGTACATGTTGGAGTTTAGAAGGATGAGGAGGGGATCTTATTGAAACTTACAGGATACTGCGAGGCCTGGATAGAGTGGACGTGGAGAGGATGTTTCCACTTGTAGGAGAAACTAGAACCAGAGGACACCATCTCAGACTAAAGGGACGATCCTTTAAAACAGAGATGAGGAATTTCTTCAGCCAGAGGGTGGTGGATCTGTGAAACACTTTGCCGCAGAAGGCTGTGGAGGCCAAATCACTGAGTGTCTTTAAGACAGAGATAGATAGGTTCTTGATTAATAATGGGATCAGGGTTTATGGGAAGAAGGCAGGAGAATGGGGATCAGAAAATATCAGCCATGGTTGAATGGCGGAGCAGACTCAATGGGCCGAGTGGCCAAATTCTGCTCCTATGTCTTGTGGTCTGGGTGGGTGCAGCTGCAATAATACTCAAGAAACTGCCATCATCCAGGATAAGAGTCCACTTGACCAATAAATGAAAAATGAAAATCGCTTATTGTCACGAGTAGGTTTCAATGAAGTTACTGTGAAAAGCCCCTAGTCACCATATTCCGGCGCCTGTCCGGGGAGGCTAGTACGGGAATAGCATTAGCGATCCGTCATCTTAAACATTCACTCACTCCACCAATCGGCAGGGTGCGTTGTAGAGAGCCACCAAGGCTTATTTTACAGCACGTTTCAAACCCGTGACCACTGCCATCAGGATTGAAAAGAGTAGCAGGTACTCTTAGAGTGAATACCACCTTCCAATAACCAGGTCCCTTCCCAATTGAAAAACTATCCTGACCTGGCAGAATATTGTCATTCCAGCTTTGTTCCTGGGTTAAAATCCTGGAATTCCTTACTTAATGTTACTAGCAGAATATCTTTGTCACACGTGGACCGAGAGTGTGAGCAAAAGTGTTGTTACGATCCCAGTTGATGATATAACTGGACGGGAAGATTCCAGACTAGAACCCTGGCTCAATAAACCGTAACATTTACTTTTTTTAATAAAAGGTAGAGGAACAGAGTCACAGGACTGCTAATTAGTTTTAACAATAAGAAAAAAGCATTTATTTAAACATGAAAAGTTGGATTTTGATAAAGTAATAGGGGAGTAAAGGAGTACTGTAACAATTACACACAGATTTTAAGATTAACATGGATTACAAAGTACATCTTAAGGTACAATGGTCCCATTAACACACAAGATGACTGTGGTAAGTCACACTCTTCTCTGAACTGCAGTGAATGTCTGTGCGTTTCTGCTCAAAATCCCCCCAGATGTGGGGCAGCAGGGTAGCATGGTGGTTAGCATAAATGCTTCACAGCTCCAGGGTCCCAGGTTCGATTCCCGGCTGGGTCACTGTCTGTGTGGAGTCTGCACGTCCTCCCCCTGTGTGCGTGGGTTTCCTCCGGGTGCTCCGGTTTCCTCCCACAGTCCAAAGATGTGCAGGTTAGGTGGATTGGCCATGCTAAATTGCCCGTAGTGTCCTAATAAAAAAGTAAGGTTAAGGGGGGGGGTTGTTGGGTTACGGGTATAGGGTGGATACGTGGGTTTGAGTAGGGTGATCATGGCTCGGCACAACATTGAGGGCCGAAGGGCCTGTTCTGTGCTGTACTGTTCTATGTTCTATGTTCTATGATTTGTATACCGTGAGCTACCTTTCTTTTGAATTATGCTTTCGCTCCGCTGCTTCCATCAATGTTTTGCTTTCCTCGCTTTCGGGTTTTACACCTCTCCCTTCAGGTTTCCTTTGTCTGAAAGGCTTTTACACACACTCTGATGTGCAGCCACTGATTTCCACAATTATTCCAAACTATGTCTCCCAAACTGCTGTCATTTCTCACAAACCTTAGCACTCCTGCAGATACCTTTCTGGCCTTTCACCATCCAATGCCTTTCCAGCTCTGTGACTTTACTAATTTATCTTTTCTGGTTCCCAGTTTCCACTGTTCTGTTAAATCCAGTCCTCTGAGAAACTTCTCATTGGGGCGATTTAACAAAATGGAAATAAAGTCCCTTGGTGGGCACGTTTAGCCACATGTTTCTCGGAGCTCACAGCGCAGAGAACACAACGCTATTAGACGTCACTTGGGCTGGGTGGGGGCCTCAGCAGGGAACACACGGTTGAGGCCGCACATAGCCCAGTTTTCTGGATTCTCTGTTTTTGGGAGTATGTCCCCACACCGGCGTAAAAACTGTGGCCTTTCACGCCAGAAAAACTGGTATGAAAGGGCCACATATTCCTAGCCCTGCAGGGGACTCGCAGTCAACCATCGTAAAACTAACAGCGCTTGCTGCAGGTACGGGCCCCCGCACTTCCGGGTCAGAGGCCGTGCACGCGCACGGCGGTGCCTCCAGCGGCCGCACCGTGCTCCATGGCTGACTCAGACCGCGGAGCTGGACAATAAAAGTAGAGCCCCCAATAGGCCGTGTGCCCAACCCGGACTGCCCTCCCAAAATTACCCTGGTCCCATATAAGGCCCCCCCTGCCCTCTGATCGGCCCGCCCCCGACCATGGCAGCCGCGGACTGAGTCTGTAGCTGCCACGCTAGTATCCCGACCGGCAGGACCATGTTAGATCCACGCCGTCAGGGCTTCGGCTGGTCAGGGGCGGAGAATGGTGGGGCGGGCCTACAGCAATGTACTCTCGGAGTACGCCACTTTTCGGGGCCCGGAGAATCAGGGAACAGGAGCCAGTCTCGATTCCATGTGGGGAGATGGATTCTCCGCCCCAGCCGCGATTTCGGTGTTGGGGTGCGGAGAATCCAGCCCAAGGTATCCCGTCTGAATTATTCCGCATCCAACAGTCTGGCCAGCTTGGTATCCTCGAAGCATGGAGATGGTCTGTGCGGTGACATGGCTGCAAGCTGTCTGAGGTTTGCTCTGCGGGATTGGTTTAAATGCTGCTCTCCCTCGTTAGCGGGGAACTGTCGGGCGGGGTCCCACGAATCAGCCGCGGGGACAGAGGGAGGGAGGTGAGGTGGAACTTTCAGTTGCTGAAGCCCCACACTATGGAATTCTACCCATCTCCCTTCAACAGCCTCATTAAAACCATTTCCACCATACTTCAGTCATTGTCGTTTGTTGTCTTCCTTAAATAAGAGTAATACCTGCCAATTCCCGCTCGGTACCACACTTGGAATGAATTTGGTTTGATTGCGCCCTCCATTGATTGTCCACACTGTGACTTCTGACGTTTACTTCCACTACTGAAGCATTACCTGTCCCTGCCTTAAAACCACCATGAAAATCTTATCCATGTTCATCACCCCAGTCACATCCAAACTTTTTTTAAATAAATTTAGAGTACCCAATTCGTTTTTTCCAATTAAGGGGCAATTTAGTGTGGCCAATCCTCCTAACCTGCACATCTTTGGGGTCGTGGGGATGAAACCCATGCAAACACGGGGAGAATGTGCAAACTCCACACCGACAGTGACCCAGAGCCAGGATCGAAGCTGGGACCTCGGTGCTGTGAGGCAGCTGTGCTTACCACTGTGCCACAGTGCTGCCCTAGTCACATCCAAACATGACCCCTTGCCTCCTACCCTGCATAAAGTCGCAATTTCCCATTGTTTCTGTCTTTGTCTTCAGCAGTTCTCCATCCGTCCAAATTATTCTCCACATTTGTAATCCCTCATCCTACTGCAACCTTTTCCAGTTCTATGCCCCAGTAGACTCTTCTTATTTAGACCTCAAATGCCTACACCTACTCCTTCCCCAAGTCTACCAATGATGTAGTTGGGGAAAGGGAGGGAGGGAGGGAGGGAGGCAAAACTTTCAGTTGCTGAAGCCCCACACTATGGAATTCTACCCATCTCCCTTCAACAGCCTCATCAAAACCATTTCCACCATACTTCAGTCATTGTCGTTTGTTGTCTTCCTTAAATAAGAGTAATTTTAGCCTAAGCTGCCCAGCACAAAACTTCAGGATCAGATCAGACCTCCACATTTGACTTCATTGAACAATCCTTGGTTAATGAAACAGCCCCTGCCGCCCTACGGCAGGGCCTAGACAATGTCCAGCACAGGGTTGACAACCATTTTGGTTCTGGTCACCACTGATCAGAAGCTGAACTAAACCAGTTATGGCTACGAGCAGTTCAGAAGCTGGGTACTACGTGATGAATGGTTCAACTCCTGATCGCTGAAAGCCTCGCCATTATCTACAAGGCTTAAAGCAGAGCAATTTGCTCCATCAGTGCCCCTATTACTGAACTCCTTATGCATCCCTCCACCATTGATGCACTATAGCTGCACTATGTACAAACTACAGGGTGCATCAAGCCTACCATGAGAGCATGACATCTAGCACCATGAAGGATGAAAACCAGGTTGATGATGCACTGCAGAACTCACATTACATAACATCAACGGCACTCCTTTACCCTCTGACACCTACTGTCTAAAATGACAAGAGCTACAAGATCAAGGAAACACCATTACTCCAAGCCACATACTGTCCTAACTTAGACATATACTGACAATTTCACATTATCATTAGAGTCTCTATATATTGGACTGAAGCACCATGATCACAAAGATCTCAGTGTTTTTAAGGAGAACACTAACTGACACCTTTTTCAGGGCAATCAGGGTAGGCAATAAATATCAACCTTACCAGCAGCCACTACAACCCAAAAACAAACAAAGATAGAGATAACACAATTAATTTCAGTGCCCTTTGATGAAGCTAAACTCTGGTTGTTATCCAGGGAATCTGATTAACAGACTGTTGAATAAGGAAAGGATTGACCTTTGCTCTATTGCTTTGCAACACTCATAGGTTTTTAATTATAAATGTATTTTATTGGGTTTTTGTACTCTCATAGGTTTAACATATGGCCATTTTAACAAGGCATTAGAGGGCTGCCAATGACCATGATTTCTTACATTAACACCCTCAGAATAAAAATGGGGAACACAAGGAAATAACTGACACTGATCACATTTAGTATGGACTAGGTTTTTGGGTAATTATCTTTCTGCATTGCCCAGTGCTGTGACTGAAGCCCAACTTTAATAAGCTATTGGGAGGTCTTGCGGTGTAGTGGATGGCATCCCTGCCTCTGAGCCAGAAGCACCAGGTGGGCAATTGTCCCAAATGGAGCCCAAGTGTTCCCGCCGTCATGAACGCCATCGCGATTCACGACGGCGCAAAACGGGCATGGGGACAACCGATTCCAGTCCCCACAGCTGGCCAGTACGGCACTGGAGCAGTTCATGCTGTTCCAGCCTCCCTTCCCGGTGCCAAATGGGCGGCGTGCTAACCCGCGCATGCACAGTTGGGCCGCGCCAACCTGCGCATGCGCGGGGGACTCAACATGGCGTCGGTGTTCAGGGTCCGGCCGCGCAGGAAAGTAGGCCCGGGGGGGGGGAAAGTAGGCCCGGGGGGGGGGGGGGGGGGGGGGGGGGGGGGGGGAGGCTGACCCGCCGATTGGTGGGCTCCGATTGCGGGCCAGACCCCATCGGAGGCGCTCCCCGGGAACGGAGCCCCCCTCCCCACCCACCCAGACAATTTGCGCAGAGTTCCCACCGGCTGTGACCAGGGGTGAACGGCGCCGGCGGGAATCTGGAGTATTGGAGCGGCTGCTCGGCCCATCCGGGCTGGAGAAACGGCGGCCCCGCCGATTCCAGCAGCTCGTAGCCAGCGCCATGTAAAACGCACCGGCGCAAATGGCGCCGATTCTCCGCACCTCGGAGAATCGCGCGCTGGTGTCGGGGCGTCGTGGCGCGGTTGCGGTGATTCTCCGGCCTGGCGGGGGCTCGGAGAATTGCCCCTCAGGTTCACGTTCCACCCAGGAAGGTGTGTTCAAAATGCGGTCAACCTGCAATTCCTTCCAAACATGCCAAAGGCTGGCAGTAAGAGCGGGAGACACTGCTGGTCAGCCAGATTTGATGTGGAGTGGCTCCTCGTCAATCTACAAGCCCCTGGCGACAGACTAGTACTGGGAATTACAAACTTTGGAAACAGACAAAAGTTAATTGGAATCAATAAGCTGACGCCTCCCAAACTATGGTGCTGTTTCCCTTTCTCACGCCATCCATTGTGCGATGACTACAAGCTCAAGAACTCAATATATCATTATCCAGTCAACACCTACTTTGCAGTAACATCGTCAAAAATCAATTAAACGAGTCATTTATTTCATCATTAGTTGTGTGTGATTTAGCTGTGCTCACATTAAGCCTGTTTAAATGACATGACAAGACATAATTTACTTTTAGGGAGAACTCCCTCTATTTAATTTCCTCATGTGCTAATCCCCACAGGCTTTTCAATAGACCCAAGGCCGACAACAGCTCTTTCCTTGACTCCCCCAAACTCTGCTACTGGGACAGTTGCAGCAGACACAGCGTGACTTGCCCTTCAAATATTTGTGCAAGAATATTTTGTTCAGAGTTTCATCTTCGTCGCTGGTAGGCCTGACAGAATCTTTTCCCAATTTCCAAATCTTTTGGCCAAGAAAGAAATTAAACATAAAATCTGAAAATGTAATAGTAAGAAAGAAAATAATGAGGATAGTTTGCACCTGCAGATAATAATGAGAAACTTTATCAGGAGGAGCGCTTGTCCAAGGCCAGCCTCGGCCTCCTCGATGGATAATCTCTGTACACATTGATTCAGTTGCTGGCTGAGAACTTGAAGCACATTGCCTGGCAACAGTGGAATCTCTGCAGCCATCTCTTCAGGTCTGGAACAAGAACACACAGCGGATTGAAACCATGGTAACAAAATGTTAATCAGATCAGGCCTTGACCCAGCAAGAATCAAAAACATTTATGTCCCAGCCCCCTCACTTCTGTGGATCAAAATTTAATAACATATTTACTTTATCATTTTTAAAAAATAGTTCAGAGAAAAAGGATGAGCAGAAACGTCCTACAGTTTCTCAATCATTTTTTATCCTGTGACACAACAGCACCCTAATGTTATGCTCTTGATCTCAATCATGCTACTTTGTGACGATGGCAAGTACAGGTCAGACATTTCCTCAAAATATCCAAATGCCTGGCCAAAGGGCCTGTCAAGCCATCTCGGGTCCCTCAGGCCCAGTTCTAACTTAACATTTTTTAATTGCCATGAAGGTAAGCGTTACTCCTCTGAGCCAGAAGGCTGGGGGTTCAAGTCACACTCGAGAGACTTGAACAGAAAAATATAACCTGACACTCCATGCAGTCCCAGGGAGTGATGCTCTCCTGGAAGAGCTGTCTTTTGGATGAGACATTAAGCAAGATCCTGTCTGCTCTCTCATGGCACAATTTTGATGACCAGCAGGGGAGTTCTCTTTGCTGTCCTGGCTTATCCCGTATTCAACAGCATTAAAAACACATGGCCAGATCAAGATCACGGGTGTGTTCTACTGGCTGCGTCCCGCCAGAATCGGGAAGGGATGTGGCTGGTAGATCCCAGGAGAGGCTTATTCCGGCATCCCCGATGGTCATTATGCCTCGGGACGTCTGGTTAGATCTCACGACCTGGATCTCGCCCACAATGAGCGGGATCCAGACTTGCAGAGATAATCGAGGTTAACAGCCCACCTAATCCTGCTAATGCCGGATTGAAAAGCCACCCATCATCTACCAGCCTTGTCGAAGAGACCCCATCCAGGTGCCGTTTAGCACTGATCCCCACTAATGGGGACCAGGTGGAATGGCACTTGGGGAGGGTCTCGGTAGATGATTGGGAACACCTAAGTGATTGGCCTCTGGCCAGGTTGGCAGTGCCACTTGTGCCTCCCTGGCGCAGCCAAGGTATCCAAGTGGCACTGCTCAACTGGCAGGGGAATTACCAGTTTGCCAGGCTGGAGGTGAGGTAAGAGGTGGGGTGCGGAGGGGGGGGGGGGGGGGGGGGGGGGGGGGGGGTGTCCAGGGTCCCGGAGGGGGGAGTCAGTGATCCAGAGTTCCACAGTGCAGGAAATGGCTCTAAGTGAGGCCGTGGGGGACCCGAAACAGGAACAAAGTGTCGTTACATACTGCCAGGAAAGACCCCACTAATCCCGCCCAGAACCAATTCTGGTTTTTTTTTCATTAAATCATGCCCCACATCACTATTTGTGTGAGCTTGCTGTGTAAAAATTGGTTGTTTCTTTTCCTACATTAAAATAGTGACTATACTTCTAAAGTTCTTTGTTGACTATGAAGTGCTTTGTAGCAGCCAGAGGTCATAAAAGGCACAGGACGAGATTCTCCATTCTGGATTCTAGGTGCTCCCGTCAGTGGAGAAACTGGAGTTGTTCCCATTGGCACTAGGAATGACCCAATGTGCCATTCAATCGCACTTGGAAAAATCGCTTGACAAAATTGCCTTTTCTGTGCCAGTCTGTCCAGTGGAGCCGTTCCAGAACTGAGAGGGGCGGGACCTCTCTGACAGGCCCTGTAGCACTGAGATGGGACAGCCCCACCTGAAATAGCTGCTGCAGCTCCCCCTTTCCCCCCCCCCGGATTACTGGCAGGGCACGACCCCCCCTCAGAACCTCTCCCCCCACCCCCCAAGCCCCTCATTCAGAATACTAATAATCTTTATTGTCACAAGTAGGCTTACATTAACACTGCAATGAAATTACTGTGAAAAGCCCCTAATCACCACATTCCGGCTCCTGTTCGGGTACACTGAGGGAGAATTCAGAATGTCCAATTCACCTAAGCTCCCCCCACCCCCATCAGTCCCCAACCCCTGACCTCACCCTCCACCCCTGTCAGCCCCATTCAGAGCCACCCACTCAATCCCCCCCCTTCAGGCCCCACCCTTCGTCAGTGCCAACCTGGCACCTTGCAGTCTGAGGGGTGGCAAGGTGGTGAGTACCCTCCTCAACAGTTGCCACCAGGGTGCTGAGAGGGGGGGTGCTTCATGAGAGGTGGGAGTCAGGGGGGCTTGTGCTGGGCTGGAATAGCTCAAAATGGGGGTCTTCCTTGAGATGGGGCTCCTTTGGCAGCTCGCCCCATCAGCAGCCATTAAAAGGGATGGCACGGTGGCACAGTGATTAACACTGATGCCTCACAGAGCCTGGGACTTGGGTTTGATTCCCGGCTTGGGTCACTGTCTGTGTGGAATCTGTACGCTCTCTCTGTGTCTGTGTTCGATTTCTCCGGGTGCTCCGGTTTTCTCCCACAGTACAAAGATGTGCAGGTTAGGTGGATTGGCCATGATAAATTGCCCTTAGTGTCCAAAAAGGTGAGGTGGGGTTACTGGGTTACGGGGATATGGTGGAGGTGTGTGCTTAAGTAGGGTGCTCTTTCCAACGGCTGGTGAAGACTCGATGGGCCGAATGGCCTCCTTCTGCACTGTAAATTCTATGATTCTCACAGCGCCAGGGTTGGATAGAATGCTGGTTAGCAGACAGGAAGCAAAAAGTTGGAATAAATGGGTCTTTTTCTAATTGGCAGGCAGTGACTAGTGGGATACTGCTGGGATCTGTGCTGGGACCCCAACTGTTCATATTATAGATTAATGATTTGGACGAAGGTACTGAATGTATTGGGCAGGATTCTCCGCCCCGCCACATTTCTGCCCCAACCGGCCAGCGGGATTCTCCGTTACGCTAGCCGGTCAATAGGGTTTCCCATTGTGGGGCAGCCCCTCGCCGTCGGGAAACCTCCGGGTGCCGGCTCAACAGAGAATCACCCCGGTGGAGAATTCCGGCCATTATCTCCAGATTTGCAGGCGATACAAAGTTGTGCGGGAGGGTGAGCTGTGATGAGGATGCGGAGACGCTTCAGCAGGATTTGGACAGGCTGAGTGAGTGGGAACATGCATGGCAGATAAATGTAAGGTTATCTGTTTCAGTAGCTAAAATAGGAAGGCAGATTATTATTTGATGGGTGTAAATTGCGAGAGGTGGATCCTCAGCGAAACCTTGATGTCCTCATGCATCAGTCGCTGAAAATAAGCACACAGGTAGAGCAGGCAGTAAAGAAGGCAAATGTTACGTTGGTCTTCATTGCGAGAGGATTTGAGTATAGGAATAGAGATGCTTTACTGCAATTGTCTCGGGCATGGATGAGGCCACACCTGGGGTATTGTTTGCAGTTTTGGTGTAAATAACTGAGGAAGGATGTTTTTGCTATGGTAACAAAGGTTTACCAGGCTGATTCCTGGGATGGTGGAACTGTCATATGAGGAGAGACTAAGTCGGTTATGATTATACTCATTGGAGTGTAGAAGAGTGAGAGGGGATCTCATAGAAACTTATAAAATACTAATAAGATTTGACAGGGTAGATTCAGAAAGAATGTTCCCAATCGTGGGGGGAGTCCAGAACTAGGGATCATAGTTTGAGGATAAGGGGTAAACCTTTTAAGACTGAGGTGAGGAGATATTTCTTCACCCAGAGAGTGGTGAATCTGTGGAATTTGCTACCACAGACAGTAGTTGAGGCAAAAAACATTGTTTCATTCCATTGAATCATTGAATCATAGAATTTACAGTGCAGAAGGAGGCCATTCGGCCCATCACATCTGCACCGGCTCTTGGAAAGAGAACCCTACCCAAGCCCACACCTCCACCCTATCCCCATAACCCAGTAACCCCACCTAACACTAAGGACAATTTGGACACGAAGGGCAATTTAGCATGGCCAATCCACCTAACCTGCACATCTTTGGACTGTGGGAGGAAACCGGAGCACCCGGAGGAAACCCACGCACACACAGGGAGAACGTGCAGACTCCGCACAGACAGTGACCCAAGCCGGGAATCGCACCTGGGACCCTGGAGCTGTGAAGCAATTGTGCTAACCACTATGATACCGTGCTGAAGGAATTAGATATAGTTCTTGGGGCTAAAGGGATCAAGGGACTTGGGGGGGGGGGGGGGCAGGATCAGGGTAACTTGATGATTAACCATGATCATAATGAATGGCAGAGCAGGTTCAAAGGGCTTCTATTTTCTATGTTTCTATGATGCGGGTTCAATTCCGGCCTTGGGTGACTGTCCGTGTGAAGTTCGCAATTTCTTTCCGTGTCTGAGTGGGTTTCCTCCAGGTGTCCGGTTTCCTCCCACAGTCCAAAGATGTGCAGGTTAGGTTGACTGGCCATGCTAAATTGTATGTTTGCAAACGAGTGAATGCTAATTTGGAAGGACATTTCCTACTGTGGGTGATGAGAAAAATGGGAATGCACTTTTGCAAAAACAAAGGGAAATAGCTTTGGGGGCTGCCCCTTCACTTCCTTGGAAGCACTTTAGAACAAAGAGGCAAACCTTTAAACTTGGCTTACTGACAGGCTTTTTAAAGGGTCTCGGGGTACAGAAGGGATCACTTTTACTTTGTGACTAAAGCTTAGGTGGGGTTACAGGGATAAGGCGGGGAAGTGGGCCGAGGTAGGGTGCCCTTTTAGAGTGTTGGCGCGGGCTCGTTGGGCTGAATGGCCTCCTTCTGCACTGTAGGGATTCTATGAAACCCATTAAACAGTCACTGAGTATGTAAAAAGTAAAGTTTTCCCTTCACGAAGTGAAAGTGATCCCTTCTGTACCCCGAGACCCTTTAAAAAGTCTGTCAGTAAGCCAAGTTTAAAGGTTTGTCTCTTTGTTCTAAAGTGCCTCCAAGGAAGTGAAGGGACAGCCCCCAAAGTTGTTTCCCTTTGTTTTTGCAAAAGTGCATTCCCATTTTCCTCATCACCCACAGTAGGAAATGTCCTTCCAAATTAGCACTCTCTCTTTTGCAAACATACTGCAGCTTAGTTTCAATTTTGTTTTTTCATTCTTAAATACCGTGTCACAGGCATTGCAATGAATTCTAGCCAGAGTTACTAATGGGCCTGCCTATTGCGAGCATACAGACAGTCTGGGATCAGCCTGAGCAGGCTGGGTTGCTACCAGGAGACATGTCTGCACAGTAAATAACAGGGACCGGCACACTTCCTTCAGCCCTGGTATCTCACTTCGGCAGTAAAACACAAGGCTGACAATGTGATGGAGTATGTCTATCCTCTTTCCCTCTCCCCACTGCAAAGCACATATACAAAAAACTCCTTCACACTGTCCTTAATCAACTCCTCATGCCTGTAACACGCCTCATGGTATCAGTGCAAATTTGCTTGACTCGGTCATGTTGACAATCTGCAGCTCCAAAGTTGCAGTGCAACAGTTGTGGTTAAACTGCAGACACATCCATTCAGGAATACTTTGTCCTGCTGAGAATTTTATATTTTTATTTTATTCGTTCAGGGTACGTGGGCATCACAGGCTGGGCCAGCATTTTTTGCCCCTCCCTCGGGGAGGCGGTAGCACAGTGATATTGTCACTGGACTCATAATCCAGAGACCCAGGATAATGATTTGGGAACCCCGGTTTGAATCCCGCCCACGGCAGGTCATCGGAGTAAAACTCAATAAAAAGATATCTGGAATTAAAAAGTCTAATGATGGCCATGAAACCATTGTTGATTGTCAGGAAAACCCATCAGGTTCAGTAATGTCCTTTCGGGAAGGAAATCTGCCATCCTTACCTGATCTGGCCTACATGGGACTTCTGGCTTCCAGCAATGTGGTTGACTTTTAACTGGCCCTCAAGGGCAATTAGCAATGGGCAATAAATGCTGGCACAGCCAACGACACCCACGTCCTGTGAACAATTTTTTTTTTTTAATTGCCTTTGAGGGGCAGTTAAGAGTCAACCACATTGCTGTAGATCTGGAGTCACATGTAGGCCAGACCAGGTAAGGACAGCAGATTTCCTTCCCTAAAGGACATTAGTGAATCAGATGGGATTTTACCACAATCGACAATGATTTCACGGTCATCATTAGACTTTTAATTCCAGATCTTTATTGAATTCTAATTTCACCATCTGCAGTGGCGGGATTTGAACCCAGGTCCCCAGAGCAATACTCTGGGTCTCTGGTTTTACTGGTTCAGTGACAATACTGTACCATTATGCCACTATCTCCCCAAACAGTGGGTAATAGGCATCTATGGTTAAGAATAATGAAACCATTTCCTGTACAGGAGTTGGCTAAGAAATGCAATAAGATGAACTGTACGTCACTGCAAAATGTGTAAGCATCAACATCCTGGGATTCCGGCAAATTAGATGTCAAATTATTAGTTTTCTGCAAAACGTGCGTCTCAGTAAAGCTTCATAGACAGAATTTCCAAAACTGCAATCTAGTGAATTTGCTTTGAGGTGTTCCCTCTAGCAAGACCATAATCATAATAAATGTAGGTAAATGTGACGTTTATGAGCAATTGATTCAGATGGAAAAAAAAATGGGTGTGCCATGGAATTGTTTGTCTCATTGAAGTGTGCCATGTGACTGAAAGGGTTGTGAACTGCTGGGGAGAGCCAGGGGAGGCAGTGGCATAGTGGCATTGTCGCTAGACCGGGGTCGAATCCCACAAGGGCAGATGGTTTAATTTGAATTCAATAAAAAAAAATCTGGAATTAAAAGAGATGACCACGACCATAAGAGATGACCATAAAATCATTGTCGATCTCATAAAAACCCATCTGTTTCACTAATGTCCTTTAGGGAAGGAAATCTGCCGTCCTTACCTGTTCTGGCCTACATGTGACTCCAGATGCACAGCAATGTGGTTGACTCTAAAATGGGAATTCTGTCGATGAAGCTCTAAAATGTGGATGGACAATAAATACTGGCCCAGCCAGCGATGTCAACATCCCATTAAGGAATAAAAAAAACACCCTCTTCTTTACAGCAACTTTTCCTCTCTTTCTGTTCTCTATTTTATCAATGCCACTGCAGCCAGTTCTCTTTTGAGCATTTCTCTGTTGTTCCTTCTAATCAGTCAGTGCTTGGATCATTCATCTGAGTCAGAAGGTTGTGGGTTCAAGCGCCAATTCATAAATCTGAATACGTAATCTAGGTTTACACTTCATTTTGATTTATCCATCTTTGATACCATTGCACGACAAAAAACGATCTATCTCAGTCTTGAGCCCTCTAATTGACCCAGCACCCACAGCTTGTTGATTTTCACTACCATTTTTATGCAAAACATGCTTCTCAGTTTCACTCCTGAATGGGCCAAGCTCTAAGATTCTGCCCAGTTGCTCCGTATCTTCCCCCCCACTGGAATTAGCTCCTCTGTATTCAACCCTTTTGAATCCACCTATCATTCTGAACACCCTTATTATATCACCCTTCAACCTTCCAAACACAAATGAATACGAGCCATGACTTAATGATCATCTGTTGATGTCCTGGCCTATCATTACCACCGCAAAGCACTGAGGAATGGAAAATCAATCATAAACTAATAAAAAGGAGTGCAAGAGGTTTCTGAACAGTAGACTAGATGGGCCAAAGATATTTTATTCATTGAACTCACCTTCGCTGCAGTGGTTCATAGGAGCTGACGTCAATAATTCGTTCAAAGGAGAGGACAAAAGCTTCAAGCCATTGCTGCAGGTAGTGGGGATCCTTCTGTAAAGAAAGCACAAGAACTAAGTGAATTTCACCATCTCCTCAGGACCTGAATTCTTGCTCAGGTTTTCTTGTAGGCCTCACACAAAGAACAGACTGGGTAACAAGGTCAGGTTTTCTTCCCTTAAGGACATTGGGTTTTTACGACAATCTAACATCTTCATAGTGACTTCAACTATGGCACCAGGTTTTAATTTCCAGATTTTTAACAAAAGTTAATACAAGTTATCAAACTGCCATTGTGCGATTATAGACTGACATTATTTAGATTATCAATGCAGGCCTCTGAACTACTAGTCCAGTAACACAACCACTATAGTACTGTGCCCCTGAGAACATCATGGGTCGACCTTGCTGTTCTCTTCACTGGAACTGAATGATGCTACCATCATTCTGTGAGAAAGCCAAGTGCAGTCTGTGCAGTCTAACCCCACCCACTGAACCGGACTTCAAATTTCTCAGGCGATATAACCCAGAATTCTGTTTGGGTTGTTTATTATCACCTCAGGCTGGTTGATAAACAGGTTTAACTTTGCTTTAATCTTGGGTGGGGACCAATTCATTCACATTTAGCACCTGCCTACCCAAACTGACTTTTTGTTGCTGATCCATTTGGCATGTTACTGCTGAGAGATTGCTAAATACTTTGTTTTTGCCTTTTAAAATGGGTGAGGTCTTGTCATCATGCTGTATGAATTCATTACAATCCTTTCAAACACTTGTGCTTTCTATGACCTTGTCAAAAAAATCATGGGCGTGATTCTGTGGGGCGGGCAACTCCGGCGTGAAGGAGCGGCGTGAACCACTCCGGCGTCGGGCTGCCCCGAAGATGCGGAATCCTACGCACCTTCAGGGGCTAGGCCGGCGCCGGAGTGGTTTGCACCGCAACGGTCGGTGGGGAAGGGGCTTGGCGCCACGCCAACCGGCGCCGAAGGGCCTCCGCCGGCCACCACAAATTGCCGCATGCGCGGGAGCGCCAGCGTGTGCTGGCGTCATCCCAGCGCATACGCAGGGGGGGTTCATCTCCATGTTGGCCATCGCGGAGGACCACAGCGACTGACGCGGAAGAGTAGAGTGCCCCCATGGCACAGGCCCGCCCATGAATAGGTGGGCCCCGTTCGCGGGCCAGGCCACTGTGGGGGGCACCTCCCAGGGCCAGACTCCCCCCCCCCACCGAGGACCCCGGAGGCCGCCCGCGCAGCCAGGTCACGGTGTAATGGTGTAATGTACGCTGGAGGGACTGGCCGAAAACGGGCAGCCACTCAGCCCATCACGGGCCGGAGAATCGCCGGGAGGGGCGCTGCCAGCTGCCACCGAATGGTGCAGCACGATTCCCGCCCCCACCAAATCCCCGGCATCGGAGAATTGGGTGGCCGGCGCGGGCGGGATTCACGCTGCCCCCTTCCGATTCTCCGACCCGGCGGGGGGGTCGGAGAATCCCACCCAAGATTACAAATTCTTACAGGTATTAAGATTTGAAGACTTTAGAAATTACAAGTGAATCAAATCCAGCCTAAACGACCAATCTAATTCAGCTTCCACTATTCTGGAAATTGCATGATACAATGATCATAGAATCATAGAAGTTACAGTGCAGGAGGCCATTCGGCCCATTAAGTCAACACCAGCCCTTCGAAAGAGCACCCTACTTAAGCCCAGGCTTCCACCCTATCCCCATAACCCAGCAACCCAACCTAACTAAGGGGCAATTTAGCATGGCCAATCCACCTAACCTGCACATCTTTGGACTGTGGGAGGAAATCGGAGTAGCTGGAGGAAACCCACGCAGACACGAGGAGAAAGTGCAAACTCCCCACTGACAGTCAGCCGAGGCCGGAATTGAGCCTGGGACCCTGGAGCCTTGAGGCAGCAGTGCCAACCGCTGTGCCACCGCTATCATAGTAACCATAAGAACATAAGAAATAGAGGCAGGTGACGGCTGTACAGTCTGTCAAGCTGGTCTGTCATTCAAACAATCATTACTCATCTTCGACAACTCCACCTTCCCACCCGCTCCCCATATCCCTTGGTTCCCTGACAGACCAAAAACCTGACTATCTCAGCCTTAAACATATTCAATAATGAACACTGGAGTAATTGATTTCTATCAGCTTGTCTATAATTAGATACATATATGAGGCATGTTAAAACCAATGGTTCAAAGCAATGTAAACCAGCCATAGCATTATTGTAAAGGGGGTTCTGACTGGAGTCGGGTGATTGCAAAACCTGGAAGTAAAGTCAAGAGGTCAGCTTCTCTCATTTGTACCTAATGGGGCCAATGAAGATATGAAATTTGGAGCAGCCAGGCGCTGTCTAAGATGGATCACAAAGAGCAAAGGCATAATTCATTTGTAATGATGCCTCCTTTTAATTATTGCTTGGTGCAGTCAGGAGCAGGAGGGATATAGCTTTACCAACAATGGGCGGAAGCAATAAACCTGTTGTTGTCACCAATGTGACATGATTGGAAGTGGTTGAGATAGTGAGCAGCAGAACCATTGAAACCGAGCTTTGGATGTAATGCAGGAAGTAATGATCTAACTCGGTCAAGAAAATGAGGATCTTTCTTGATTCACTGACAACACGTTATGCAAATCTTCCTACCTTCGGCCTGACTTTGCCAAGCGTACTGCATTGTATCACTCTTCACACTCAGTTAAATTTCAACAGCACCCAGCCTTCACTTTCTCTACATTTTCTCCCCTCCCCATGTATCCATCAACAACTGCCACTCACTCGTCCTTACATAGAACATAGAACATAGAACAGTACAGCACAGAACAGGCCCTTCGGCCCTCAATGTTGTGCCGAGCCATGATCACCCTACTCAAACCCACGTATCCACCCTATACCCGTAACCCAACCTTACTTTTTAGGACACTACGGGCAATTTAGCATGGCCAATCCACCTAACCCGCACATCTTTGGACTGTGGGAGGAAACCGGAGCACCCGGAGGAAACCCACGCACACACGGGGAGGACGTGCAGACTCCGCACAGACAGTGACCCAGCCGGGAATCGAACCTGGGACCCTGGAGCTGTAAAGCATTTATGCTAACCACCATGCTACCGTGCTGCCCCTTAGCGCACTCAGGGTGAATAAGCGACCTTCACTAATTCACAGTGTGATATTCTTTGTCCCTTTTTGGAGATCTCAAAACACAAGGGAGAATTTGGAGATTCCCTGCCACACATTGGGCTGCATTCTTCCAACCCGCCCTCCGCAAGAGCGCCACGTATGAGTCGCGGACAATGGAGAAGTCCATTGAACATAGAACAATAGAATCCCTACTGTGCAGAAGGAAGCCATTCAGCCCATCAAGTCTGCACCGACCATCTGAAAGAGCCCTCGAACTAGTCTTACTCCCCACCCTATCCCTGTAACCCCATAATCTATCTAATCTTTGGACTCAAAGAGACAATTTAGCATGGCCAATCCACCTAATCTGCACATCTTTGGACGAACATAATAAAATGCATCTATCTGATAGTTACCCTCCACCAATGTACTGCACTCAGGGTGAATAAGTGACCTTCACTAATTCACAGTGTGATATTCTTTGTCCCTTTTTGGAGATCTCAAAACACAAGGGAGAATTTGGAGATTCCCTGCCACACATTGGGCTGGATTCTTCCACCCCGCCCTCCGCAAGAGCGCCACGTATGAGTCGCGGACAATGGAGAAGTCCATTGACTCTCCGGTCGCCAGGCGGAATCAGCCGGAGAATCCGGCCCATTGTGCAGCTAACAGATGCCAGGGAAGGTGCCGTGGAAATAAGTGACACATCTGTGTCACCCTCAACTGGAGACAGACAGGGAACTTGTAGAAGGCTGCTGGCAGAATTAAATGCATCTCTGACACACATGCTGATTTAATTGCATTCATGACACTGTGTTGTCCCTCACTCCCTCTGGGGGCCTCCCGGAATCTGGCACATCATAATTGAAGGTTCTTTTGTTTTTGTGCCTCCGTAGATAGTTCAGGCAGTTCCCTATTTGCCCCCCCTTCACCAACACTCCAACTCCCTCCCCACCACCCTCCTTTCCCCTCTCTCCCCAGCATCCCCCTTCCTTTCCCTTCTGTTGGTACAGAGGCGAGGGTATCTGGTCTCTCCAGCACAATGTTTAGTGCTTTTACCATTTGCTTTTTGTAGAAACGTGTCGTGAACTGTTGTAATAATCAGAGTATCCACCCCCCCCCCCTCCCCCCACACATTGGTACTGAGGGGAGGGTGCCCTGTTTCTCCAACACAAAATTAGTGTTTGTACCATTTGGTCTTGTATATATTTTTTATTGTTTTAATGAAAGGGTATGACTGAAATATAAGACGATTAAGTATGGTGATTTTAAAGAGCGTTACTTTGCCATGACTAATTCATAGTTTTTGCCTTCAAAGGCCTTCATGAATAGAACAAATGTCAATAGAGGTGCATGATAATGATTTCTCAGAGGACCTCTTTACTTCCAAGATTGCATCACCACCAGATGCACAGCCATGTATCAGCGTAAATATTCCCACTTCAGTGCAGTTACTTAATTGTTCATCTGGTGATTCACAATTTACCACAATATAGGAGCAGTTGTTGGTAGCAGAACAGCTGCGGACAATCGGTGTAATTGGGGCCCAATGCTCTTGAAGTTATGCTCAGTTGGACACAGCTACCTACAACAGAATTCGGCAAGAGCTGGAGAATGTGATTGGGAGCGGCTGTTTGAGGGTAATTACGTTTCTCTGAGCCCCACGCTGGGCGGGCGGGCGGGCGGGCGAATCGCCGCAACCACACCACGACGCGCGCACGCGCGCGATTCTCCGAGGTGCGGAGAATCGGCGCCATTTGCGCCGGTGCGACGCCGGCCGCAGGCATCGGCGGAGCAGCCGATTCTCCAGCCCGGATGGGCAGAGCAGCAGCTCCAATACTCCAGAGTCCCGCCGGCGCCCTTCACCCCAGGTCGCTGCCGGCGGGAACTCTGCGGGAACGGTCGGGGGCGGCCCGTGATCGGAGCCCACCAATCGGCAGGCCGGCCTCTCTCCTCCCCCCCCCCCCCCCCCCCCCCCCCCCCAGGCCTACTTCCTGGCGCGGCGGCGCCCGAACAACGACCCAATGTTGGTCGGGGCCAGCGTGCAAAAGAAGTCCCCCGCGCATGCGCAGGTTGGCTCGGCGTGACAGGGGAAATTGTGAGACTAGTCAAAAGAAAAAGGAAGCATACATAAGGTCTATGCAACTAAAAACAGACAAAGCTTTTGAAGAATGCAGGGAAAGTAGGAACTAACCCAAATGGGGAGTTAGGAGGGCTAAAAGAGGCCATGAAATGTAATTAGCAAGAAGGGTCAAGGAAAATTCCAAGGCTTTTTATACATATATCAGGAGCAAGAGGGTAGCTAGGGAAAGACTAGGACCACTCAAGCATAAAGGAGGGAAGTTATGCGTGGAGTCAGAGGAAGTGGGTGAGGTCCTTAATGAGTACTTTGCATAGGTATTCACCAAGGTGACGGATGTTGAGGTTAGGGATGAGTGCATGAATACTCCAGGACATGTCAGCATAATGAAGGAGGAAGTGTTGGATATTTTAAAATGTATTAAGGTAGACAGGTTCCCTGTGACATGTGGGATATATCCATTTACAGTGGGAGACAAGAGAGGAAATAGCTGGGGCCTTAACGGCTATCTTTGCATCACCTTTGACTACAGGCGAGGTTCCAGAGGTCTAGAGAATAACTAATGATGTCTCTTTGTTTAAGAAAGGAAATGGGGATAATCCAGGTAATTATAGGCCAGTGAGCCTGACGTCAGTGTTGGGGAACCTGTTGGAGAAGATACTGAGGGACGGGATTTATTCACATTTTGAAGCGAATGGACCTGCTAGTGACAGGCAACATGGTTTTGTATGGGGAAGGCCATGTCTTATCAACATGATAAGAGCTTTTTAAGAAGGACAAAATTAATTAATGAGGGAAAGGCTGTGGATGCCATCTATATAGACTTTAATGAGGCGTTTGGCAAATCCCTCATGGTAGACTAGTACAAAAGTAAAGTCGCATGGGATTCAGGGTGTGCTAGCTAGATGAATAAAGGACTGGCTTGGCAACAGGAGACAGAGAGTAACAGTGGAAGAGGTTTTTCAGAATGGAGATCTGTAACTAGTGGCGTTTCACAGGGATCAGTGCTGGGACCACGGTTTTTATAAATGATCTGGAGGAAGATGTAGATGGTCTGATTAGCAAGTTTGCAGATGCATGAAGATAGGTGGAGTTTCAGATCGTGAAGGGGACTGTCAGAGAATATAGCAGAATATAGACAGATTGGTGAGCCATGCAGAGAAATGGCAGGTGGGGCGGCACGGTGGCGCAGTGGTTAGCACTGCTGCCTACATTTCTGAGGACCCTGGATTGATCCCAGTGCCGGGTCACTGTCTGTGTGGAGTTTGCACATTCTCCCCGGGTCTGCATGGGTTTTACCCCCAGAATCCAAAGATGTGCAGGTTAGGTGGAATGACATTGCTAAATTGCCCCTTAACTGGGAAAAATAATTGGGTACTCTAAACTCATTTAAAAAAAGAGAAATGGCAGGTGGAGTTCAATCCGGAGAAATGTGAGGTAATGCATTTTGGAAGATCAAATTCAGGTGTGAATTATACAGTAAATGGCAGAACCCTTCGGAACCTTGACATAGAGGGATCTGGGGGTTCAGGTCCATAGTTCCATGAAAGTGGCAATGCAGGTGGATAACTTGGTCAAGAAGGCATACGGCATGCTTGCCTTCATCGGCCAGGACATTGAGTACAAGAGTTACCAGGTCATGTTACAGTTATATAAAACTTTAGTTCGGCCACATTTGGAATATTCTGGTCACCACACTGGAGCGAGTGCAAAGAAGGTTTACCAGGATGTTGCCTAGTCTGGAGGGTGTTAGCTATGAGAAGAGGTTGAATAAACTCGGATTGTTTTTGTTGGAAAGACGGAGGCTGAGGAGAGACCTGATTGAGGTCTACACAATTATGAGAGGTATAGACAGGGTGGATAGTCAGATGCTTTGTCCCGGGTGGAAGACTCAATTACAAGGGGGCACAGGTTCAAGGTGAGAGGAGGAAAGTTTAGGGGAGATATGCGGGGAAAGTTTTTCACACAGAGGATGGTGGATGCTGAAATGTGTTGCCAGTGGAGGTGGTGGAGGCAGGCACGATAGCAACGTTTAAGATGTATCTTGATGGACACATGAACGGGCGGGGAATGGAGGGACACAGATCGTTTGGGCAATATGTAATAGGTCTAAATGAGGAATCTGGATCGGCACAGGCTTGGTGGGCCAATGGGCCTGTTCCCAGGCTGTAATGTTCTTTGGTTTTTATTTTTTAGATGTTGAACTCCTGGGGCCATAATTACAGAGGAGAACAATAGACTCACATCAGCATCTATATGGGTTACTGACAGGTGCACCACACACACTATCCTCAATAGTGGACAGGATGGCGGGGTCCAACTCAAACAAAAGAGCATTGTGAAACTGCCTGCATTAAAGAGAGTGGTTGATTCCATGGAGCTTCATGCCCTACTGTCAAAAAAGTCTATATAAGGCAAATACAAAGCTGTGGCATGTGTATCTTTTATCATAAATAAGATGACAGTTGCATTACACAGGGCCTTACTGACCTTTTCTTCACTGAACTGTTCCCCAGAACAGTAGCAGAAGTGATGTAGAGGGCTGGCTAGGAGATGAGGGATAATACTATGAGAGTAGAGGTTGACTCAAAGTGCTCCAACTTCTCACCTGTTGCCTCTCCCTATCCCACTGCATAAACCCCCCCTCTTGAATCGGTGTCCAACATGCTGGCTGGTCTCCTGATGGCAGAATCCGCCTCCACACAGCTGCAGATGCAGCAACCTTGAAGTAGGCTGTAGACCAAAAGCCTCTTGACAGTCAGGGAAGGGACTTGAATGACCTGCCTCGACTTTTTGTTTCAGGTGCACAGATGGGGTAGAAAGCACAAGTTAAAGGAAATGTAATTAACCAAAAGCATGTGCATGGAAGCTTGACAAAATGTTATGTGGTTAAGCTTCCTTTTTTTGAAAACATCTCACATAATTTATTGATTAGCATCACTTTTACATCCTGCCCATTATTGTGTCTGAGCGGTAATTCACCCTTTCATTTCTTTCACGACGAATGTCAAATTGTGACAAGATCCATTTGACAAAATGGGCAAGGGGTTATGCAGGGTTAGAGGGCTGTTTTAAGAAGGGATTGAGGGGCAATGGAGTGGCTGATGCTACTTCTTTCATTCATTCTGTTTTCTAGTTGGAACAATCCACATCTGTGGGGGTATCTCCGGCATCCCAGGCAGCAGCTGGTCTTGCAAAGTATGCCTCATCTTCACATTCCTCCCCTGCTTCTTCCATGATTTCCTCATCAGAAGGTGACTGGTCAACGCCATTGTCATCCCCATCTGTCGGCCTCTCTGCTGCACAATGTTGTGCAGGATGCAGCATGCGACTATGATTTGGCAAGTAACAAAGTCACCTCCAGGACTATCAAAGCACCTGAAGCACAACTTTCTGGCTTGCTTGATAACACACCTAATGGTCATGTGGCTCTCACTGGGGGCAGAGAGTGAGAGGGTGTACCCCTTATCTCCTATGAGCTAACGTTTAAGCCTGGTTCCTGGAATAAAATGGTCTGGAATGTTTAATTGCCACAGCATGAAAGCATTGTGAAAGCACCCAGGAAATCTGGTGCAGAACTACATGAACTACTGGTGCAGAACAAAATGAACAACAGCTGCCTAATGAAAAAAGACTTGCATTTATATAGTGCATTTCATGACCACCAGACTAACTCAAAACACCTTACGGTTAATTAAGTACTTTTTGCAGTGTAGTCCTTGAACTGAGTGGCTTGCTAGGCCATGCAGGGAGCAGGTACAATTCAACCACATTGCTGTGGCTCTGGATCACCTGTAGACCAGACCACATAAGAATATCAGATTTCCTTCCCTAAAGAACATTAGTGAACCAGACGGATGTTACTTCAATTGCTGATGGCTTTACTACAATTGCTGAGCTTAGCTTTCAATTCCAGATTTTAATAATTCAATTTAAATTCCACCAGCAGGATTTGAGACATGGGCGCAATTCAACTAATTGGGAACAAAGTCCCATGGAACAACGCCGAGAAACACATGGCTATACAAGGCAACTTATATGGTATAAGGGGCCTCAGTGGGGAACGCATGGCTGAGGCCACACACAGCCCCATTTTGTACACTGGGGTGTTCTGCTCTCATGCCCCTTGTGACCCCTGACCCTTCCCAGCCTGAACGCAGTATGGGAGGGTCGCTGCTCCCCAACCCCCCGCATTCCCCCAACACCCATGCAGGGCATGCCGGCCCAATCACAAAGATGCACAAAATGCCAGCTTGGCACTTTGGTAGCACCAACCTGGCACCCTGGCAATGCCTATGTTAACTGGCAGTGCCACCTGGCGTCAAGCCGGCCCCCAGGGATTCTCCAACCCGACGGGGGGGGGCCGGAGAATCCCGCCCGTGGATGCTGCAGTGGAAGATCTGGGGATTCTCCCCTAACTGGCAGGCGGGCCGTACCAGCGCCAAAGAGCGGCATAAACCACTTCGGCGTCGGGCTGCCCGGAATTTGCGGAATCCTCCGCACTTCCGGGGGCTAGACCGCCGCTGGAATGGTTGGCGCCACGCCAACCGGCGCCGAAGGGCCTCCGCTGGCCGGTGGGAGTTGGTGCAGCGCGGGAGCACCAGCGTGTTCTGCCGCATGCACAGGGGGTGTTCCCTGCGCAGGGGGTTTCTGCTCCATGCCGGCCATGGCGAAGCTTTACAGAGGCTGGCGCGGAGGGAACGTGTGCCCCCACGGCACAGGTTCGCCCACAGATTGGTGGGCCCTGGTCGTGGGCCAGGCCACCGGGGGCCGGATCCTCCCGCATCCCTCTGAGGACTCTGCAGGCCGTCCTCAAAGCCAGGTCCCGCCGGTATGGACCTTGTCTAATCCACGCCAGCCGAAAATGGGCGACCGCTCGGCCCACCGGGGCCCAGAGAATCGCCCGCCAAAAACTGCTGCTGGAGAATTCAGCAGCCGACGTCCGAGCGGCGGGGTGGGATTCAAGCTGCCCCCCAGGGATTCTCCAACCTGACGGGAGCGGGGGGGGGGGGGGGCTCAGAGAATCCCGCCCCATATCTTTTGAGAAATATTTCCGCTGATGGCACCTTCATTGGAAATGTCTTTGTGATGGACATGAAATAGATCAGAAGCTCAGCTTGGGGTCAAATTGGATGCAGATGTTACAATGAGTCTGGTATGTAAGAGAAGGCGACTTCGCAGGCATTTAATGGGACAGTGAAACTTAAACACAAAACAGTACTTTTAGGTACACAAGGGCAGCAGGGTTTAGGGTTGCGAGGGGCATTTTTAGCACAGAGATCGGGAAGTTCCGGATGGTCAAAAGCTGGAAGAATTTGTCAAGAAGACTGAGACCAGAGAAGTTTACGAAACAGTCGAATGTTGTAATGGGAAGACCTCCTGGCTTGATGGGGATGCAGGAACATTTTCATCTGAAACAGTCTACTTACTGTTGATCATTCATAGAATCATAGAATTTACAGTGCAGAAAGAGACCATTCGGCCTATCGAGTCTGCACCTGCCCTTGGAAAGAGCACCTTACCTCGGCCCACGCCTGCGCCCTATCCCCGTAACCCCATCTAACCGTTTTTTTGGACACTAAGGGCAATTTATCATGGCCAATCCACCTAAACTGTACATCTTTGGACTGTGGGAGGAAACCGGAGCACCCGGAGGAAACCCACGCAGACACGGGGAGAATGTACAGACTCCGCACAAATAGTGACCCAAGCCAGGAATGGAAACTGAGAATCTGGAGCTGTGAAGCAACTGTGCTAACCACTGTGTCGTCCAGGAACTAATCAGGAAATGTGAAAATTATAAAGACAGCTAACTGTGTACCGGAATTCATTTAGAGGGAACTAAAATAGGAGTCAAACAAAAAAGAAATCTAACCTCAACAACGACTGAAGTAGGACTTGACCTCACAACCTTCTGACTCACAAGATGAACGTGCTACCACTGAATCACAGCTTATTTAACAGAGAAGAACATGATCCAAGTCTTTAAAAACCAGTCAGAATGGATATGTAAACATAAGGAGATTTCTAACTCACACTGCCATCACACTTTTGAAGCTTGAAGGACAAAAGGCAAAGAACTTGTACTAAACTTTTATAAATCACTGGTTAAAACCCATCTAGAGTATTGTGACCAATACTTTTCGAGCAACATACTTTGGAAAGGACGTCAAGGCCTTCAAAAGGGTGCAAAGGAGATGTTCCAGAAGGACACCCAAGATTAACGGAGCAACTAGAGAAGCTCGAATTGTTATCCTTTAAGCAGAGAAGGGTAAAGGAAGATTTAATAGAGGCACTCAACATTTTAAAGGCATTAAAGACACAGAAACAGCTGTAAGAATTTTTTTTTCAAACTGGATTAGTTAATAGTGAAATTAAAAGGCCAGATGAGGACGTGTGGAACTGACTCCCAAATAAAGAGAAAAAAATACATTTTTATGTGATGCCTTCTATTATCACAGATGTCATAAAACACTTTACAACCACTAAAGTACATTTGAAATGTAGTCACAGCTGTTATGCAGGAAACACAGCAATCAATTTGCGCACAGTAAGACATGACCTCAGTTTACATCTAATCTGAATGGTGGATAAGGCAACTAATATTCTATTGATTAGCTTATTTTTTTTAAAATGGTGATGAATGGTTAATATGACATTCTTACGTCATATTGTCGTCATTCTAATAAGACAGTATTGGACAAACAATTACTGCTCGCTTTATTATGGTTCAAAACAGTCACAGAATCAGCAGTTTATAATATGTACCCAGCACCTGACTCATTCCAATCTGGACCTAACTAATTACCGAACTGCAGGATATGCAAACAAATAGATCAGTACAATATCTGTAAAAAATTACCTTTGAAATTATCAGCCTTTGATCAGTAGTTTCTCTTTTACTTGTGCCACAAAGGTGTGGGTTCACATCCCACTCCAGATATTGGTGCACATAATAAAGCTCACATGTCTGGAGTACTGAAGAAGCACTTTTGGAAGTGTCATTTAGATGAGCATTTAAACCATCTGCTTTGGAAAACTATCATGGGGAAAACTGATAGGGGAGAAGGGGAGGTCACCATGTTTTACCTCTGCCTTCCTGCAAAATTAGATCTCTGGGCTTATGCAGGTAGTACATATTCCTATGGGGAGAGCACGTGCATAGGCCAAACTGAAGCTCTACAGGGTACATTTTAACTATTTAAATGATGGAAAGTTTGTTGCCTTCTCATCCTTTCTTGCTCACTGAGTGATTGGGCCCCTCACCCTTCCCTGCTGGTGACGTCCCATTGAAATTATCATGCAGCTCAGATGCTGTGCTGGTCCATGGGTAGCCCCTGGACAGGGGTGCTTTTGAGCTTTGACACATCTGGGAGTGTCAAGTTTTGCTGTCTTTCTAGTTTGGTTTTCAGGCACACATTCAAGTTCAAGACAGATTTCCTGAATTTTGCAGCACCCTGCTGGTTCTTTGCAAGAGTGTTGCACTTCATCCCATTGTCATTTCCTTTCTCCATTAGGTTCATTTGACAGTTATCTGGCATGTTGTCCACTTCATCCCAACCTTATTAGGCCCATTGACATCTCTGTTGAAACCCTCTGATTTGAGGAGGGATGCAGTTGCATTAGACACAGTTCAGAGGAGATACATCAGATTGATTGCAGATATGATGAGGGGTGTGTCTTACGAAGACAGATTGAGCAGTTTATGCCTATACTTTCTTGCGTTTAGAAGAACGAAAGGAGACCTAATTGAGTATGTGCACAAGATGATAAAGGTATTGACAAAGTAGACATAGAGCAGATGCTTCCTTTTGTGGGGCAATCTAGAACGCAATGGCATCGTTTTAGGATAAGGGATAGCAGATTTAAAACAGAGTTGAGGAGAAATTACTTCATAGATTTCATAGAATTTACAGTGCAGAAGGCGGCCAATAGGCCCATCGAGTCTGCACCGGCTCTTGGAAAGAGCACGCAACCCAAGCCCACATCTTCACCCTCTCTCCATAACCCAGTAACCCCCACCTAACACTAAGGGCAATTTTGGATACTAAGGGCAATTTAGCATGGCCAATCCACCTAACCTGTACATCTTTGGACAGTGGGAGGAAACCGAAGCACCCGGAGGAAACCCACGCACACATGGGGAGAACGTGTAGACTCCGCACAGACAGTGCCCCAAGCTGGGAATCGAACCTGGGACCCTGGAGCTGTGAAGCAATTGTGCTAACCACTATGCTACCATGCTGCCTTCTCTCAAAGGCTTGTGAATCTGTGAAATTTACTACCCCAGAGTGCAGTGGTTGCTGGGACATTGAATAAACTCGAGGAGATAGGCAGATTTTTAATCAGTAATGGGTTGAAGGGTTATGGAGAATGGGCAGGAAAGTAGGGTTGAGACTGCGATGGGATCAGCCATGATCATATTGAATGGTGGAGCAGGCTCGAGGGGCTGAATTACCTACTCCTGCTCCCAGTTCTTATGATCTTATAGTTCTAGTTTCTTGTCTATTTCCCATTTAGTGCCTTCTGCACCTCTCCCTGCATCACAAAAGCATCAACATCTGCACTGTCTCAGTCACATTCTCCAGGATAACGGCCTAAAACCAAAGAACTCCTGTGTAGAAAATGGCCACAGAGTCAGGATCTGCTGATGTCCATACTTTTGCAACAAGGACACCTGTAAGCAAGATATGAAGATAGCAGTCAATGACACAGACAACTGGGATACAGTCGCTGACAACTATGTCCTCTGAAGGCTGACTGAGTGGAGAAACATTGGAATAGACAAGGCAAAGTGAAAACCTGTGCTGGCTAAGAATAGAGCTCAGAGAAAACAGACCCCAGGAGGTACTGCACCTTCTCACCCATTATTTTCCTCTGCAGTAAATACAGCAGAGACAATGGCAAAGTTATGACAGTGGTCCATTGGAAATTGCAATGGATTTTCAGCCCATGTCATTGTGGGCTGAATTGTCCGCCTCGCGACACTGCAAACTCGAACTGCAACTGGTAGAGAATTAGGCGTCTGGCTAAAGCCAAGGTCCATTGCTGTCGCCGAATTGGACACCATACCACGGACCTTCACTGGTGGCGATAACAAGGTTAATGCCCTGTGCCAGCGGCGGCATGCAAAACCAGCATTTATATTCATTTAAATGTGTTTGACCCACAATGCCTCCACGATGTTCTGCCCTCTCAGGCGGGCGTCACGCGACGTGGTTTACTACAGGTATTTACAAACGGGGCCTGGCCATCATGGATGCTGAGGGGGAGAGAGAAGGTAAGCAAAGTTTGAAAAAAATGTTTAAAATTGTGCTGCTTGCTGGGGGGGTGGGTGCCAGGACCGGGGGTGTAGTGGGAGCGACTTGGTGATAGCTCCATGGATTTGTGGTGTCTCCTTCGGAATTGGGGTGGCCTGACTCACACCGCCATTACTGCAGCATTTGTTTTAAACGCACCCATTTGGTACAAGTTACAGATCCCTGGATGCTCACTCTGCTGACTGCTCACTGTGTCCTGTAAATATTCACAGTATCTGGTCATTTGGAAGCCCACCCAGGACACCTCTGGAAACCTCAGACTCCAGCTGATGCATCAATGGGATGGGCGTGGCCAAGCTCAATCAGTGACGCACCAGGTGCTGCCACTCAGTCCACTCATAGGAAGCGCAGTCCCACTGCAGGGGAATAGCAGAGCCCACCCCAAACAAAGGGCACAAGCACCGTGGCCGTTGGCATCATCCCTGGTACACTGCCCCTCTCAGGGCAGAGGCCTCAACAGTTACAGTATCAGCTGGCTCACTCGGCAGACCACCAGCTGTCTCCAAGCCCTGCCTGTCCACTCTGCTACTGCTCCCATCCATCCTTCCCCCAGACAGGTTGTCTGCGACCTGTGTGTCACACCCAGGACTCACATCACACTGTGCATCTGCTAGGCTCCCAGCAGATGTTGGAGAGTTGAGCTGGTGCAACTCAGGGTCACCATGTTGTCTGTTGGATCTGGATGAGCATGGGAAAACTCATCTTGCCAACATGTCTTCTCTTTTCCCCACCTGCAGAGAATGAATTCCTGAGTACAGCCAAGAATATTTACTATCTACCTGGCCAAAGCTGTCATGGAATTTGCACAGAGGCTGGAGACGCAAGAGCTGCTCGGGGACCCTGCTCCAGAAAGATTCCAGTGTGGGCCATCCAACAGGCCGAAGAGGAGGTGCGAAGGTGGTGCCACATCAGTCCACGTGTATACCATTAGTGCCTGTCCTTCCAGGAGATGCTGGAACGCCTGTGCCGCCAAGGACTTTGGCTAATCAGGGGGACCATGCGCCACCTGTGCCAGATGATGGCACACCTGGCACCATGGGGTATGGGGGCAGATAACCACTCCCATTGGCCATCAAGGTGACGATCTCCCTGACCTTTTATGCCTCTAGGTCTTTCCAGGGGCCGAGCAGGGACCTGTCTGGGATCTCTTATTACACAGGTGCATCCGCACTGTGGAAAATGCCCTATATGCCTGGGAAGTGGACTCTTTAAACTTCAATCTGGAGCAAGCCCACCAGGATGCGCAGGCAGCAGAATATGCTGCCATTGCTGGCATGTCCCAGGTCCAGGGGGTGATCAACGGAACACATGTCCCCCTACAAGCACCGGAAAATCAGAGGGTGCCCTTCACCAATTGGAAGGACTTTCATTCGCTGAATGTACAGTTGGTGTGCGATCACCAGCTGCATATCATGCACATCTGCTCCCGATATCCAGGTAGAGTGTACGGCGCATATATCCTGACGCACTCATCAGTTCTCGGCACCTTCGAGGCGTTCCCTCGAGTGAGGGATTGGCTCTTGGGCAACAAATGTCACTGAGGTCTTGGCTATTGACACCTGTCCAGAGGCCCCAAATGACTTGGAGAACTACCATAATGACACCCATGCAGCAACCAGGAGCGTCACTGAGTGGTGCATCGGCGTCCTAAAGACGTGCTTCTGATGCTTGGACTGCTCTGGCGGGAAGCACTAATATAGAACCCGGAGTGTCTAAAACATCGTGCTGGCCCACTGCATTCTGTACAATATCACGCAGCAGCGGGGAGACATGCTGGAGGAAGAGGAAGAATGCCAGGCCTCATCTGATGAGGAGTACGAGGGGCATGGGCAGGACGAAACGGGCCTGGAGTCTGGGCTGGTAGGGCAGGCCACCCAATGTGCAGGGCTGCCATACATGGGACAACCTCATCACATCCAGATTTGGCAACAAAGCAGCAACTCCGCCAGCCTGTCCCACCCCCTTCCAAGTGGTGCCCCCTTCCCCTAGCCCCTCACTCCACTGTCCTTCCTCCAATAACTCCATCCCACACCCGAGCTCCCCCTCCCTCCACCGAGTGTACGACTAGCATCAGTACTGGGTGTTGGCCCTGGACAGGCAGTATCAGCCGATCCTGTCCACAAGTCAAAAGATGATGATCGTTTGTTGTGAAATGAGCTCTGGTGCTCCGCATAGTCTGACAAAGTCTGATTCCTTCCTTCAGGATTACCTTCTGCTGTCCGACCAGGTGATCCCTGCATGTGTGCTGGCCATTCTATCTCACGGGCACATATATTCTTTGAAGTGGTGAGGAGGACGCAGTTATGGAGATGGTGAGCAGTTCCGTGATACTCACCGGGTAAGCTGTCCTACCTGATGTCTAACTTTCTTATTTTATGTGGTCTGTTGCTCCTTCTTGGTATGACCCCAGACATTACATCAGACATGGACCCTCTGACCTGAGATGCCATTGGTGGCCATCCTCAGGAGTGTCTGGACCTGGATGGGCTTGGCCGACTTTCAGGTGTCACCCTGTTCTGCCCGCTGCCCTCAGATGCGCCAGTGAGGGATGGGGGGATTAATCACTTCCTTCTCCCTTGGGGTACTCAATGGTCCCTGGGATACTCCCTGGGGCCGAGGCAAGACTGGAGTGAGCTCAAGAAGCTCCACCTTAAACTGGCGCTGCCAGTTCTAGAGGCCTGCTCTCATCTCAGTCAGGGTATTGATGCCCTCAACCATGGAGCACAGAGACGAGGCCCCATCCCTCATGTCCCTCTATGCCTGAGTCATGCCCCTCTGTTACTGTATTATGTCCCTCCGTGACTGGTCCAGGTCAGTCAGTGCCCAGCCAGGACCCTTTGTGACTTTGCTAAGCTCTGGAGCGCCACAGCAAGGTCAATGTGGGCCCGGTACATGGCTGCCTGCGATTGGACTCCCCTGTCTTGAGCCTCAGCCATCGACTTCACAGTGGAGCCCCAAGCCTTGGGTATCTTGGCCCATGGCTGTGACATTTTGACCCAAGGCTTCCACCGCGAACACCACCCGTTCATTGTGGCCTAGGTACTACGCATTGCCAGCATGATCTCATAGAATCATAGATTCTCTACGGTGCAGAACGAGGCCATTTGGCCCACTGGGTCTGCACCGACCTTGGAAAGAGTACCCTACCTCAACGCAACCCCCCCCAACAGTATCCCCATAACGCAGTAACCCTACATGACGTTCTGGACACTAAGGAGCAATTTAGCATGACCAATCCACCTAACCTGCACATCTTTGGACTGTGGGAGGAAACCGGAGCACCCGGAGGAAACCCTCGCAGGCACAGGGAGAATGTGTAAACTCCACACAGTCACCCGAGGCTGGAGTTGAACCCGGGTCCCTGGAGCTGTGAGGCAGCAGTGCTAACCACTTTGCGATATGTCGCCCTTTCCTGCATCTGGAGGCGAATACACTCCTTCAACTGCGTCTGCAGGCACTGGAAAGCTGCTTACCTTCCCTCCTGTAGATCCTGGCTCTGGGTCGGCATTTCCAGCAGTGATGGGATCATACTTTCCAGAAACGTGAAACCAGTCTGTATTAAGCTGGTTGCTGGAATTGGGCAGCCTTCCGGCTGTCTGCTCCCTCGAGTGTATCTACCTCCACTTAATGTGCTGCAGCACATGTGTCATGTGCACCAGATGATGACCCAGGAGCTTCTTCACTAACATGCCCCACCGAGGTGATAGTCTCTGCAACGGTGGAGGGTGCAGGTGAATGCAATGACGAGAAGTCAGTGTCATCTCCGGACTGGTCCTCTGGGGTGTGCTGGGGTTGTGGCTGGGAGTGAGGTATCCCAGACAGGCAAATCGGGGGGGGCTGCTCTTCATGGAGTCTCTTGGCTGGAATGAGAGTACGAGGGGAGTGGAGTGCTTTCAAGCCCTCCCAGCTTGTCAAGCTCTCCAGCTGCAATTCCAGCCCTGCGCATCCGCCACCGGCGGGAATAAGAATTGCTCTAGATTCACGTGGGCAGAGTGCTGGCCCATTAGTATATCCTGAATTGTTCCAGAAATAGCGCCCCCGGTGGGAATGCAAACCACATGCAATTCAGTCCTGGTGCCAATACTTAACCTCCCAGAGAATTTTGCCCTATATTCATGGTTGTTATCAGGCCCACATAGAATAGGACAGTGGACCAGAGGCTTTATATTTTTAAAAATATTTTATAAGATGTCATTGCTGATAATTGAAGACCAGCGTGTGTTGCCCATGCCTTACTGCTCCTGAACCGAGTTGTTTTTAGGCCATTTCAGAGAGCAGTTAAGAGTCAATCACATTGCTGTGGGTCTACAGTCCTACGCAGGCTAAATTGGATATGGGCAAGAGAAACAGATTTCCTTCCCTACACGACATTAATGAAAAGGATGGGTTTCCACAACAATTGATAGTTTCATACTCACCACTACTGAGAATAGCTTTATAATTCTAGATTTGTTTCTTGAATTTAAATTCCACCAGCTGCTGCTGTGGGATTCCAGCCCATGTTGCCAGGATATTGGCCTGGGCCTCTGAATTACTAATGCGGTGACTTTACCCCTATTTGCTGAATTCTCCTTGCTTTACACCATGATCTCATGCAATGCAATTATTTCATTTTGCAGAACTTTTGCCTGGAATGTGGAGAAAGCCAGCAAAGTTCAGTGATATAAAAGTACATTGCAGGCCTGTTCAATTAATTTGATTGAGAATTGGATAACTCTACCAACGAGCTGGCATAGTTCACACGGCCAGAAGGGACCTTATTCCATGACTGTGGAAGGAATCAAATGGTAGACCCAATGCAGGTTCTGATGCTGGAGACTTACCATGATGACCATTTTGTCTCTTGATAGAGGTATCTCTCTCTCTCTCTCTGCCCCTTTATCTTTCTATCTGTTTTGTTCTTCCTGACACCCTCCCAGATGAAAACAATAGTAAAAACTGGGATATAAGAATATTGGTCCAAGCTGTTTTTCCCCCATTGAGCTCTCATTCTTTCCTTTCTATTTGTCACTTAGTCGAAGTCTCCTGTCCAATTCCCATTTGGTCATCCCTCTCTTGGCCTCAAACACTCACATGCCATTCATGTGCATGTCTCACCATCCATTGTCTGTCTCTATACAAGGTAGACGGTAGTGTAGTGGTAATGTCACTTAATCCCGAGGCCTCTGCTCGGGGAAATGGGTTCAAATCCCACCATGGCAGCTGGAATTTAGAAAGCCAATTGATAAATCTGGAATAGGCTGAGTGACCATGATAATTATCAATTGTTGTAAAACTCATTTGTTTCTCTTGTGCCGTTAAGAGAAGGAAGTCTATATTTCTGGAAGGTACGTTTGCGAGTTTGGAGGAGTTGGGAAAGAAGTTTGGGGTCCCAAGTGGGGGAGGGTTTTAGGTGCGATATTTCACAAAAAAGGTTTTCCCGCCATTTCTGGTGGCACCGCCCTCCTTTTTGCTGGAGGGGGTGCTGTCGGGGGTGGGGATGGATTGTTGGGGGGGGGCTCATTTTGGTTATCTATGGGTAGATCCTTGTGGAGGATATGCAATCTCTGGAGGGGGAGGAGCTAAGGATGGCACTGGAGGAGGGACTGTAGTGCGAAGTGCTGCAGAGGGTGAATGCCTCAATCTCATGTGCGAGGCTGGGGCTGATACAGTTAAAGGTAGTACATAGAGCACACCTGACGACGTTGAGGATGAGTCGGTTGTTTGAGGAGGTGGAGGATACTTGTGAACGGTGTGGGAGGAGTCCGGCCAATCGTCTACACCTGTTCTGATCCTGCCCAAAGTTGGAGAAATTTTGGAGGTAATTCTTCAGATTCATGTCGGCGGCCTTGCACATGGATTTAGAACTCAGCCCCTGGGGGTCAAATTCGGGTGTTGGACTTGCCGGAGTTGCAGACGGGAGCCAGGGCAGATGTTTTAACCTTTGCCTCATTGATCGCTCGCAGGCAGGTCCTGGTTGGGTGGAGGTCAGTTTCTCCACCCTATGTGTCAGTGTGGCCGGGGGATCTAATGAGTTTTTATATTTGGGAAAAAGTGAAATTTGCTTTGAGGGGCCGAGTGAGGGGTTCCACAAGAGATGGGGTTTGTTTACACGACATTTCAAGGAGCTGGTCACCGTCTGCTCAGGAGGGGGTGGAGCAAAGTGGGGTGTTTGATTTAAGGTATCGGGGAGAGGGGTTTTGGGGGCTTGAGTTGGTTTTGCTTTGTAATGTGGTGTGTTTCAAATGATAAAATATCAAAATATCAACAACTTGAATAAATATATTTTCACAAAATGTCTGGCGTGCATGTGACTCCAGAGTACTGTGGTTGACTCTAAACTGCTGTCTGAAATGCACTCAGTTCAAGGCAATTAGGGATGGGCAACCAATGCTGGCCTGCCAGCAACACCCAACCTTCATGAAAGAATAAAAGGTAGAGAACGTGGGTGTGCTTTGTTCAGCACAGTGCTGAGTAATTGCCAGTTACAGATGGCTGACCTTATCACCTTGAGCACCGGGTGGAGCTTAAAAACTGTGCGCGAGTGCAAATCACAGGAAAATATCCGCCAGCAGAGTTAGAAAGAGAAAGGAGGAGGTAGAAAAATTACAAAACCAATAGATAATTTGGTACGGCAATATGGCATTTATGGCACTGAACTGTGCAAATTCTGTTGTGAAACTGAATTTAATAATGTTCAAACTGGCTCACTATGCACCTTCGGGAAGGGCACCTGTCACACCTATTTGTTCTGACCAACATGTGGTTTCAGCCCCACAGGATGTGGTCAATGTCCCCAAGGCATAGGGAGCAGATAATTAATGCAGCTTTGCTAGTTCATCCAGGTATAACAATAAAAATAAAAGATTAATTTCATCATGTTAGATCACATGTACTGCACATCACTGTGAAGTCCGACCCGATGCCAAATATGGTCCTAGATTTTTTTTAAATGTTGAGATGCCGGAGCTCGACTGGGTTGGACACAGAAAGAAGTCTCACAACAACAGGTTAAAGTCCAACAGGTTTATTTGAAATCACAAGCTTTTGGAGCGCTGCTTCGCCTGATGACAGGCAGCAGCACCTAAAAGAGTGGGAGAGGAGGAGGATCCAGAGACAGACAGCAGCATCAAAAAGAGTGGGAAAGGAGAAGGTTCCGGACAGACAGACGCACCCAAAACAGTGAGAGAGAGGAGGATCTGGTGGCAGACAGGAGCACCTAAAAGAGCAAGAGAGGAGAAGGATCTGGACACAGACAGGAGCATCTAAAAGAGCGGGAGAGAGGAGGATCCGGACACAGACAGCAGCATCTAAAAGAGCCATGGACTAAACACATTCTAAGAGTTTTTATTTTTTTAAATCAATTTAGAGCATCCAATTCATTTTTTCCAATTAAATCCACCTACCATGCACATATTTTGGATTGTGGGGGTGAAACCCACACAAACAAGGGGGGAATGTGCAAACTTCACACGGACAGTGACCCAGAGCCGGGATCGAACCTGGGACCTTGGCGCCGTGAGGCAGCAGTGCTATCCACTGCGCCACCGTGCTGCCCGTACATTCCAAGAAAAATAAAAGTGTGATGCCACAGGAAAACAGGTTGTTGATTGGCTGGTGAATATTTTTGCAATTATCTTTCAAAACTCAGGGTAATTTTAGTACTTTTAAGGATTTATTCTTAGTACCAATGACAATAAAGCTTATCAAAGTGGCTGGTGAGTGTTTCTTGTTTATCTTAAATAGGGAATTTCAATCAAGTAAATAGAACATTTATTGAAATAATAAAATAAGCAAGGCAGGAATAGCGGCATTATTTAACATTTTCTCAGTAGAATAATAAGTTAATTAAGTGCTGTAAAGATGGCAGGGCAAGTGATGTGCGATATCACCAGCATTTATTGCCCTTCCCTAATTGCCTTCAAAGTGGTATTGGTGAGCAGCCTTCCTGAATTGCTGCACTCCATGTAACATAATTACACGCAAAGAGTAAAAATGAAAATCGCTTATTGTCACGAGTAGGCTTCAATGAAGTTACTGTGAAAAGCCCCTAGTCACCACATTCCGGCGCCTGTCCGGGGAGGCTGGTACGGGAATCGAACCGTGCTGCTGGCCTGCTTGGTCTGCTTTAAAAGCCAGCGATTTAGCCCAGTGAGCCAAACCAGCCCCTTACGAGCTGGCTGGCTGGGGCCAGTATAGCTCAGTTGGATGGAAAGCTAGTTTGTGATGCAGAACAGGCCCAACAGCGTGGGCTCAATTCCCGTACTGGCTGAAGTTTCAGGACTTTGTCCCAGCGACAGTAAAGGAACAGCGATATAGTTCCAAGTCAGGATGGTGTATGACTTGCAGGAAAACTTGCAAGTCGTGGCGTTCCCATACATCTAATGCCTTTGAACCTCTTGATTGTAGAGGTTGGGGGTTTGGAAGCTACTCTTGCTAGAAGCCTGATGTGTTGCTACAGTGCATCTTAGATTTGGTGCACCGGTAGTACGAGTTAACGTGTACGCGCCCAACTGGGACGACACGAGCTTCATCAAAAAGACTATGGCAGAAATCCCTGACATAGCGACGCACCGACTAATCATGGGGGGGGGGACTGTGTACAGGATCCAACGACTGACAGATCAAGACCAAGACGGGGGAAACCTCAAGCATGGCATGAGAACTCGGTCACTTTATGGAACAGATGGGAGCAGAGGACCCCTGGAGGTTCACCCACCCAGAGGAGGAGTTCTCCTTCTTCTCCCCAGTACACATGGTATATACCAGAATTGACTTCTTTGTGGTGCGGCAAACAGTGCTTCTAGGGATAGACAAAGTGGAATACTTTGCAATTGTGATATCCTACCATGCTCCACACTACATGGACATGAGGCTGGAGACAGGCAGGGCCCAACGCCCCACATGGAGGTTGGACATTGCCCTACTAGCTGACAAGGCCTTCAACAAAAAGATATTGCAGGCCATAGCAGAGTACATGGAGAACAACCAGAACGGGGAGGTCTCTTCCTCCACTTTCTGGGAAACACGAAAGGCTGTACCAAGAGCTTAAATCATCACTTTCAAAGTGCGAAGAGATAGGGAAGAAAGGGCGGCGAGGCAGCAGCTGGTCGACTCCATACTGGAGGTCGACCGTAAATACTCCGAGGCCCCAACCGTAGAGCTCCTGGCGGAGAGGAAAGAGCTACAAAGGAACTTTGATCTGCTCTCCACCAGGAAAGCAGCGCACCAACTCCGCCAGGCACGGGGGACCCTACACGAACACAGAGACAAAGCCAGCCGCCTGTTGGCACACCAGCTGAGAAAGCAGGCAGCCACCAGAGAAATTGCACAAATCAGGGATACCAGAGGCACATTAGAATCAGAACTAGAAAAATTCAACAAAACCTTCAAGGCCTTTTACACCTCAGAGCCCCCAATGGGAGAGTCTGGGATGAAACGGTTCCTTGATGGATTGGACATACCAGTCGTGGGGGAGGGCAGAAAACGGGGCCTGGAAGCACCACTAGCACTGGGAGAGATCATGGACAGCATTAGCTCCATGCAGACGGGGAAGGCACCGGGACCGGACGGGTTCCCGGCGGACTTCTACAAACAATTTGCAACAGCACTGGCCCCGCACCTATGGGAGATATTCACAGACTGGCTAGCTAGGGGCACACTGCCACCCACGTTAGCACAGGCCTCAATCTCGCTGATACCCAAGAAAGATAAAGACCCAACAGAATGTGGGTCATACAGACCTATCTCACTGCTGAACGCAGATGCCAAAATACTGGCCAAATCCGATCCAAAAGGCTACAAGACTGTGTACCTGAGGTGGTCGCAGAGGACCAGACGGGCTTCGTCAAAGGTAGACAACTTACCTCGAACATCAGGCGCCTGCCGAACGTGATAATGACCCCCTCCGGGGAGAGATTACCAGAGGTGATCGTCTCCCAAGATGCAGAAAAGGCCTTCGACAGAAATACCTCATAGAGGTACTGGAGCGGTTCGGGCTTGGAACAGGGTTCACCTCCTGGGTAAAACTCCGAGACAACCCTCCCATGGCGAGCGTACGGACCAACAACACCAACTCCCGATACTTCCAGCTGCACAGGGGCACCAGACAAGGATGCCCACTGTCCCCCCTGCTGTTTGCTCTAGCGATTGAACCATTAGCAATCGCGCTCAGGGCAGCAAAAAGCTGGAGGGGGATCCGAAGGGGTGGCATAGAGCACAGAGTCTCACTCTATGCAGAAGACCTGCTCCTCTACATTTCGGACCCACAAAGCAGTACGGACGGAATCATCGCGCTCCTGAAAGAGTTTGGCGCCATCTTGGGCTACAAACTCAACATGAGCAAAAGCGAGATCTTCCCGGTACACCCACAAGTAGTGGGGGCAGCACTAACGGGACTGCCGTTTAAACAAGCCCGACACAAATTCCGCTACCTGGGGATCCAAATAGCCCATGACTGGAAAGGGATCCACAAATGGAACCTCACCAGTCTGACAGAAGTAGTAAAAATGAACCTGCAAAGATGGAACACACTCCCACTCTCCCTTGCGGGGAGTCCAGACGATCAAAATGAACGTACTGCCCAGCTACCTTTTCCTACTTAGATCCATTCCGATCTACATCCCCAAGGTCTTTTTCAAAGGGGGGGGAAGGGGATGGATCAAGGAGTCAGAAACCGAGTGGGTGCGCACGGAAGAGACCTCCTGCAGGAGGTTCTCCCTCCGGGCCCTCGCCACGGCGGCACTCCATCCCCACCCAAAACACACTCCAGCAGCCCAGTGGTGATAGCCACCCTCCAATCCTGGAACCAACTACGGAAGCAATTTGGCCTGACCAAAATGTTGGACAAAGCTCCCATCTGCAACAACCATAGGGTTAACCAGCGCTGACTGACGCCACCTTTAAAAGGTGGAGACAGGACGGAGGAACACTGACAGTCAGGGACCTATACACAGACAGCAGGATCACAACACTGGACGAACTGACAGAGAAATTCCAGCTAGCCAGGGGGAATGAGCTAAGGAAGCTGCAAGTCAAAAACTTCCTACGAAAGGAGACCAGGATGTACCCACAACCGCCACGACAGACATTATTGGAAGAATTACTGGACGCAAGCGTACTAGATAAAGGGAACTGTAGCGACTTGTATGACCGACTGGTAGAAAGGGCCGACACCGTACTGGACACAACAAGAAAGAAATGGGAGGAGGACCTGGGGATTGAAATAAGGTGGGGACTCTGGAGTGAAGCACTGCATAGGGTCAACTCCACGTGTGCAAGGCTCAGCCTGACGCAACTAAAAGTGGTACGTAGAGCCCACTTAACAAGAACCCGTATGAGTAGGTTCTTCCCAGAGGTGGAGGATAGACGTGAACTATGCCAAGGAGGCCCGGCCAACCACGCCCACATGTTCTGATCTTGCCCCAGACTTGCGGGGTACTGGACAACCTTCTTCGAGGCCATGTCCAAAGTGGTGGGGATGAGGGTGGAGCCATGCCTGAAAGTGGCGGCCTTCGGGGTATCAGACCAGCCATATCTATTCCCGAGGAGGAGGGTGGACGCCCTTGCCTTTGCCTCCCTGTTCGCCCGCCATAGAATCCTGTTCGGCTAGCGGTCAGCAGCACCACCCAAAGCTGCAGACTGGCTGTCTGACCTCTCAGAATCTCTCCAATGGAGAAAATCAAATTCGCCATCCGAGGGTCAGACGACGGCTTCCACAGAACGTGGGAGCCATTCACCCAATTGTTCCGGGACTTGTTTGAGACAAACGAACAAGCAGAAGAATAGCCAGGTAGCCAAGAACCAGGGGAAGGTAGCGAAGGCATGAGAGGGAGAGATAGACCGGGAAGTGGGGGGGGGGAACGACAGCTAAACCAGAGAGGAAAGAAAGGCGAACCACAGGAGAGGGGGAGGGGGCAGAAGGAGGGGGAGGGGGGGAAAAGAGTGAAGAGACAGGGAACACTAGAGGAGAACCAGGGAGGTGGGGGGGGGGGTGTAGGCAGGGAAATGATAGCTGGAAGGAGGGCACGGGAAACGATAACAAACTTGGCATCTATAGGAACAGAGAGCAAGGAGAATCCAGGTGAAAGAAGGGACGAACGGCTGAAGAGGAGGTGAGCGCGAGACGACAATGGCAGCGAAACCCATCCGGGAGAAGCAAGTGACAACACCAACACCAGACCTATTCGAGTATTGCCCTCTGTAATTGTTTCTCCGGCATCTAAATGTATATCTACCTCGCCAGTCTCCATCCCACACACCCCCCCCCCCCACCCCACAAACAGTTGCCGACTTATGTGTTGTAAATAATATTGCCAATTGTACAGAGTTGCTGCTGTTGAGCTGATGTATAATACCTTGCCAGTTACTTTATTTTATTTTTTATTAATTTTTTATTATTACTTTTTTTTTGGTATGTTTGTGTGTGCCCTTCTCTCCTGTATATATGTACATATCTTATTCTGTGTACATAACGGTATAGTTCAAAAACCCAATAAAAAACATTTATAAAAAAATGTTAGATTTGCTAATCATTACTGCCACTGTTGATCAGTGGTGGGGGGAGTAAATGCTGAATGTGGTAGATGGGGTGCCAACAAATGCACTGTTCTGTCTGGATGATGTCAATATTCAAGTATTGTTGGAGCCGCACTCATCCAAGTGGAGAGTAATCCATCATATTCCTGGCTTGTGCCTTGTAGATTGTGGACAGGCTTTGGTCAGTAAGGTGGTGAGTTATTCTCTGCAGAATTGCCAGACTCTGGTCTGTTCTTGTAGGCACAGTATTTATATGGTTGGTTCAGTTCACTTTCTGATCAATAGAAACTCCCAGGATGTTAATACTCTTGATGGGAGATTCAGCGATAATGATGCCATTGAACGTCAAGGGGAGTTTATTGGATTCTTTCTTGTTGGGGATGACGTGGAGATGCCGGCGTTGGACTGGGGTGAGCACAGTAAGAAGTCTTACAACACCAGGTTAAAGTCCAACATGTTTGTTTCAAACACTAGCTTTCGAAGCACTGCTCCGTCACCCGAGGAAGGAGCAGTGCTCCGAAAGCCAGTGTTTGAAACAAACATGTTGGACTTTAACCTGGTGTTGTCAGACGTCTTATTGTTGGGGATGGTCATTGCCTGGAAATTGTGTGAGACTGAAGTACTTGCCACTTACCAACCCAAGTTCCAATAGGGAGCAACATGGTAGCATGGTGGTTAGCATAAATGCTTCACAGCTCCAGGGTCCCAGGTTCGATTCCCGGCTGGGTCACTGTCTGTGCGGAGTCTGCATGTCCTCCCCGTGTGTGCGTGGGTTTCCTCCGGGTGCTCCGGTTTCCTCCCACAGTCCAAAGATGTGCGGGTTAGGTGGATTGGCCATGCTAAATTGCCCGTAGTGTCCTAAAAAGTAAGGTTAAGGGGGGGGTTGTTGGGTTACGGGTATAGGGTGGATACGTGGGTTTGAGTAGGGTGATCATGGCTCGGCACAACATTGAGGGCCGAAGGGCCTGTTCTGTGCTGTACTGTTCTATAAGTATCCAGGTCTTGCGGAATATGCACACGGACTGGTTTAATTTCTGGGTCGTGAATGGTGCTGAGAATTATGCAGTCATCAGCAACATGCACGCTTCTAACCTTATGTTGGAGGGAAGGTCTTGATGAAACAGTTGAGTTGGTTGGGCATAGGACACTACCCCGAGGAACTCCTGCAGTGATGGCTTGGTCCTGAGCTGATTGACCTCCTACAACCATAACCATTTTCCTTTGCGCTAGGGATGACTCCAACCAGTGGTGAGCCCCCCCCCCCCCCCCCCCCCCCCCCCGATTCAAAGATGTGCAAGCTAGGTGTAGTTACAGTGATAGGGCGTGGGGAGTGAACCGAGATAGAGTGCTCTTTCAGCAGGTTGGTGCAGACTCATTGCCGAATGGCCCCCTTCTGCAGTGTAGAGATTCTGTGAGATTCTATGGATTCCCATTGATTTCAGTTTCGCTGGGGTTCCTTGATGCCACACTCAATCAAATGCTGTTTTGACATCAAGCGAAGTCATTCTCAACTCTCGTCTGGAGTTCAGCTCTTTTGTCCATATTTGGACCAATGTTGTAAGGCATCATGAGCTGATCGCCTGACAGAACTGAAACCGAGCGTCAGTGAGCAGGTAAATTCTAAGTAAGCTACATTTGATGGCACTGTTAATGACCCCTTCCATCACTTTGCTGATGATCAAGAGTAGACGGATGGGGCGGTAATTGGTTGGGCTGGATTTGTCCTGCTTTTTGTGGACAAGGCATACCTGGTCAATTTTCCACATTGCCAGGAAGATGCCAGTGTTGTAGCTGTACTAGGTGCTTGGCTAGGAATGTGGCTAGTCCTGGAGCGCAGGTCTCCAGTATGATTGCTGGAATATTGTCAGAGCCCATAAACTTTGCAGTATCTAGTGCCTTCACCCATTTTTTGATGTCACGTGAAGTGAATCAAATTGTTGAAGACTGGCATCTGTCATGCTGGGGTCCTCATGGATGGGCAACAAGTGATTGTATAACCAGTGATACCCACATCCCATGAATGAATTAAAAAACAAAGTTCAGAAGCCGGTTGCAGCACTAAAGGAGGTCATTCAGTCCTTGTCTGCTTTTTGCAAGAGCAACTCGGCCAGACCCACACCCCTGCCTTTTCCCAGTAGTTCTCTCTAAAACCATGCCGCAGATTGCAATAACTCAGAATGGATTGGGGATTGAATGCTGTGAGACCTTTTTCATTGGTATGACTCAAAACTGCACTGGGTGGATTATTTTCAATTTCACCTTTTGAGTAATAATGTGGCAAAGTGATTTCTCACCCACGGTCAACTGACGTTCATCAACCGATTCTTTCAACATTAGCAGTTTCCTAAGCTAAACCTCTATAAGTCCTTCCACAGCACACTCTGGCTCTCCAACCACCCTCCCTCATCATTTAAGAACACATTACTTTGACCCAGTATTTGGTCCTCCCACTAATACCTCCCTGTTTGTTTGCATTTCTGTCAAGTGCCTTGGAATCATTTTCTCCTTGTGTAACAGGATCAGGTGCAGGTTTCCTGTTCCGCTATTCAATCAGAAACCAATGTTTTTTTTTATAAATGTTTTTATTCAGTTTTCATATTTTATATTGAACAAATTACAAATTGTTAGGAGAAAGAAAAAAGAAAAAAAACAAACACGCAAAAATTAACATACATATTTACAGGTAAGCATCTTCGTAGTAGTAACTGCGCCCCCCCCCCCCCAACATGTTTATTTAGTTTGGTTTTGGGCCTTAGCTAGCCATCGAACCCCCGTAACGAACCTGTAGCCCCCCCCCCCTCCCGCTACCTTCCCCCGACTATTCTTCCTCTTGTACATTGGCCACAAATAGGTCCCGGAACAGTTGCATGAATGGCTCCCACGTTCTGTGGAAGCCGTCGTCCGACCCTCGGATGGCAAATTTGATTTTCTCCATTTGGAGAGATTCCGAGAGGTCGGACAGCCAGTCCGCAGCTCTGGGCGGTGCTGCTGACCGCCAGCCAAACAGGATTCTACGGCGGGCGATCAGGGAGGCAAAGGCAAGGGCGTCTGCCCTCCTCCCCAGGAATAGATCTGGCTGTTCTGAAACCCCGAAGACCGCCACTATCGGGCATGGCTCCACCCTCACTCCCACCACTTTGGACATAACCTCGAAGAAGGCTGTCCAGTACTCCACGAGTCTGGGGCAAGACCAGAACATGTGGGCGTGGTTGGCCGGGCCTCTTTGGCACCGTTCACATCTGTCTTCCACCTCCGGGAAGAACCTACTCATACGGGTTCTTGTTAAGTGGGCTCTATGTACCACTTTTAGTTGCGTCAGGCTGAGCCTTGCGCACGTGGAGGTGGAGTTGACCCTATGCAGTGCTTCGCTCCAGAGTCCCCACCCGATCTCCATCCCCAGGTCGTCCTCCCATTTCCTCCTTGTTGCGTCCAGTACGGTGTCGTCCCTATCTACCAGTCGGTCATACATGTCACTACAGTTCCCTTTCTCTAGGATACTTGCGTCCAGTAGGTCTTCCAGTAGTGTCTGTCGTGGCGGTTGTGGGTACGTCCTTGTCTCCTTTCGTAGGAAGTTTTGAGCTGCAGGTACCGTAGCTCGTTCCCCCCAGCTAGCTGAAATTTCTCTGTCAGTTCGTCCAGTGTTGCGATCCTGTCGTCCGTGTATAGGTCCCTGACTGTCAGTGTCCCCCCGTCCTGCCTCCACCTTTTGAAGGTGGCGTCGGTCAGTGCTGGTTTGAACCTATGGTTGTTGCAGATGGGAGCCCTGTTCGACATTTTGGTCAGGCCAAGTTGCTGCCGCAGTTGGTTCCAGGATTGGAGGGTGGCTGTCACCACTGGGCTGCTGGAGTGTTTTTTGGGTGGGGATGGGAGTGCTGCCGTGGCGAGGGCCCGAAGGGAGGTTCCCATGCAGGAGGCCTCCTCCGCACGCACCCACTCAGCTTCTGGCTCCTGGATCCATCCCCTTACTCGCTCGGCTGTTGCTGCCCAGTGGTAGAATTGTAGATTCGGGAGGGCTAACCCTCCCCTGGTTTTTGTTTTTTGTAAGACCTTCTTTGGGATCCTAGCATTTTTACCCCCCCATACGAACGCCATGATGAGTTTGTCCAGCGCTTTGAAAAAGGCCTTGGGGATGTAGATCGGAATGGATCTAAACAGGAAGAGGAACCTGGGCAGTACGTTCATTTTGATCGTCTGAACTCTCCCCGCGAGGGAGAGCGGGAGTGTGTTCCATCTTTGCAGGTCCTTTTTAACTTCCTCCGTCAGGCTGGTGAGGTTCCATTTGTGGATCCCTTTCCAGTCATGGGCTATTTGGATCCCCAGGTAGCGGAATTTATGTCGGGCTTGTTTGAACGGCAGCCCCTTTAGTGCTGCCCCCCCCCCCCCCCCCCCCCCCCCCCTTGCGGGTGTACTGGGAAGATCTCACTTTTGCTCATGTTGAGTTTGTAGCCCGAGAAGGCTCCAAACTCTTTCAGGAGCGCGATGATTCCGTCCATGCTGCTTTGTGGGTCCGAGCAGAAACCAATGTTGATCTGAACTTCAGCTCCATTTATTTGTCTTTTTTGCCATACCCCTCGATAGATTTACTCAATGATATCGACCTATCTTGGTTTTGAAAATTTCAATTGATCTGTGGGACCTTCTGACTTCACTCCCAAGAAGTGATGGGCGCTATGAAAGCAAATAGCTGGTCTTCTGGAACATGGGGCATCCACTGTCATTGGAGAAGAGTACAAGTAACAATTTAACATTGGACGGATGGAGACAGCCTGTGGCAACTTGTGGCTCAGTGAGACCAAGTGAAGAAAGAAAACAACTTGCATTTCTGTAGGACATTCTCAGGGCACCCAAAGTACTTCACAGCTATTATGATGCATCTGCTATGGCCCTACTTACCATTGCCCAAACGGAATGGTTTACGGGATTACTTCAGAGGGCATGTCAGAATGGGTAAGGACAACACATTACCCTCCTTAAAGGATATTAATCAACCAGTTGGAATTTTATAATAATTTGACAAGCTTCATAATCATTTTGTTTACTGAGACCAGCTTTTTATTTCCACATTCAAAAATAAAATTTAAATTCTCAAATAGCCACAATGGGATTTGAGTTCGGGTTCTGCAGATTATTAATCCAGACCACTTGGTTACTACAGCAGAAGCTGAAAATTTTTAATAAAATCTGAAATTCCTGGATGCACAGCAGATCTGGCAGCGTCCGTGAAGACAGACATGTCGGTGACCTTACATTTACACTACAAGGCCAGTAACACAACCACTAAGCAGCCCAACTCCACTATTACATTATTGACTCAATGCAAGTCCCTCCTCGTGAAGATACTAGATCAAGATTTTTTTTGTGTGGTCTTGCAGCATTACCCACATCCTGTGTTCAGAAAAACTCGAATCTCATCATCGTTACTTCAGTATTTCAGAAAGCATAAATATCTTAACAATAGCAATATGTTTATAAACCTGCACAAGATTGAGCAGAAACTTTGATTTGCCGATCAGTTCAAAACATCTCCATGCTGGACAGTTTGATTAAAAAGTACTGCTGCTCTTTCAAAAAGGACCAAATGGACACTCAGGACCTCCCGAAACAATTAAATACTATTTCACGTGCTGCAATTTTGGAAACAAGGCAGTCGATTAGTGCAGAGACAGGTCTGAAAGCAACAATGTTATAATGATTTATTTTTGTGATGATGGTTGAGAGATAAATTTTAGCCAGAACATCTGGGATAATTCGCTTACTCTTCTTCGAATATTGCCACAAGATCTTTCACATCTACTGAGGGGGCAAATGATTGGTTTATCTGAAAGACAGAGCCACCAACAATTAACTCTATGGAAACTACAGAAACAGATTATAATGGCTTTTTCTAAGCTACACCAGAAGACCAGTCAATCAAAGTGGTCCAGCAGCCAGTACGTTTTTAAACTGGCAGCTGCAGCTTGCTTTTATCTACATTTAACGGGCTGAGGATTTAAGCAACTTGAGATCAAGACATGTGAACAAGACATGAGACTGCCCTTAAAGAGCAGGAAAATGGGAGCAGGACTTTAACATCACCATTTAAAAAAATCTCAGGGGTCAGGCCGACTCGGTGAACATCGTCCTATATATCAATATTAAAATTTTATTAATTATACATATGCCCAATGTTCAAATTCCTCCATGGCCTGACTGTCCCTTGTTTTTGTAACTTCCTCCAGCCCTATAGTCCCTCAGAAATGCAGTGTTCCTCCAGCACTGGCCTTGTGCATTCCCTATTTCCCTCTTCCCACCATTCTGTGTCAACCATCTAATGCCTTCATCTCTGGAATTTCCTCCCTAAGCCTCTGCTTCTTCCCAACCCTCCTAAAAACCTATTGCTGTGACTAAGTTTTTTGCCATGTTTCCGAATATCGCCCTTCTTTGAGTGTCAATTTCTGTGCGATTACCCTTATCTGAGACACCTTGGAATGGTTTCCTTTGCTAACAGGTGGGGTTTTGCGGTCAATTGGCTTTTGGCCACTCTTCAGATTTTAGTGCAGGCATGACTGGACAATCCCGGCCCACATTTCTATATAAATGCTAATTCTTGCTCTTCCTTTTGTTCTCCAATTCTGAAGTTTTTTTTAAAAAAAACAGCGAAGAAGGGAATGTGAATGCATAAAGTTAATTTTTCACAGGATAATTCCCTGGAAATTCTGAAAGGATTTCATTCTGGGAAGCTTCTGGGAAAATCACCATATTATCCAAAATCCTCCGGCATCGAACCAATGAAACAGCCCACTCTGAATAACTGTATTTTTTTTGGAAAATTATTTGATTGAGCCATTTATATATTTACACATCAAAAACAACCATAAAACAAAACAAGCCAACCAACAGGGTTGCAAATAATCAAACCAACTAAATATGTAACATCCCGCCTCCCCTACCTCCTTTTTCTTACCTCCCCCTCCCCCACTCCCTGCTGATATCTTAACTGTTCTCAAAGAAGTTGATGAATGGCTGCCACCTCCGGGCAAACCCCTCCACAGATCCTCTCAAGGCGAATTTTATCTTCTCCAGCCTTAGCAACTGTGCCAGGTCACTGACCCACAGCCCTAGTTTTGGCAGCCTCGAGATCCTCCATTCCAATAAGATCCGTCTCCGGACTACCAGGGAGGCAAAGGCCAAGACACGGCCTCTCTCGCCCTCTGGACTCTCAGGTCATATGACACTTCGAAGATCACCACCTCCAGACTCGGAACCACCTTTACCTTCAAGACCTCTGCCAGAATCCCCCAAGCTTCGGACAGGCCCAAAACATGTGGACAAGATTCGTGGGCCCACCCACACACTGCCCACTCCTATCCTCCACCCACCCCTTCAAAACACCTGCTTATCCTGGCCACAGTCATATGTGCCCTTGAACAGTACTTCTCCAATTCTGAAGTTTTTTCTGAAATTGATACTCCTTGAACTTGCACACGTCTGAATGACTGTATTATGCTAAACTTTCCTACACTAGCTATGACGTTCAGATCTTTCACTCTGAATTAAATAGGCCAAGTTTGGGGTATGAGGGGAAAATCAAGCATGTGGGTGATTTGGACCGTGCCATATTATTCACTTGAATTCACCAGACATTAACCCTCGTTGAATTCATCAATGATCTCAGATGTTGCACCTCCACAATTTTGATGTTTAATTCACATGTTTATCACTGTCACTCAATCTGTAAATTGGTCTTGTTTAGTTTGACCCTGCACAGCTTTGCCTTATTGTCACAAAATAGTTTCACGCAATTTTCAAGACTTATTTACAATCATAAACATCACTCAAACATTATCCTTTGGGCACATCTTTTCAAAGGAATAAGCCTTTCCCTCTAGAGTTCTCTTCATAAACTACTTCACCCTGCTTCCTCGTGCCTGTATTTAAAAACATCATTAAATACATATTTATGTGACCATGGCCAGATTGGAGAATCGGCCGGGGGGGGGGGGGGCACACGAATTCCCGCCACGCCACTCCGACACCAGGCTGCCGATTCTCCGGTTGCGGGCCGTTGAAAGTGGCCCCCGTGGCAATTCTACGCGCTCTTCGGACTGAGTGTCCGCTGAGTTCCGCCAGCGTCATTTGCGTATGGTCCTACCCGGCGGGACCTCGGCCTTCTGGTTGCAGGGGCCGTCCTGGTGGGGGACCTCCACGGTGGCGAGGCCCGCGATCGGGGGCAACCGATCAGCGGGCGCGCTAATACCGGGGGGGGCTAGGGCCTATGTTCCTCTGCGCTAGGCCCCTGTACGGCTCCGCCATGTTGCCCACGGGCTGGTGCGGAGACGACCGTGGCGCGCATGAGCGGACCTTTGCCGGCCATGGTGTGCATGCGTTGGCGCGCATCTGCCGACCCATGCTGGCCATGGAGCACTGGCTTTCAGTGCCGGAGCAGCGCACAGTACTCCGGTGTCGTTCCAGCCCCCGAGGAAGGGGTGAATAACTGGGCCTGGAGACCCGTTGACACTGGCGTCAACACTTGGCCGGGATTTCGGATCCCGGCCCATGTCTTCCACCAATCTTCCTACTTAAAAATTTTTTTCTTGTCTTGCTCAATATGCACGGAAACAAAACTGCTCATCCAAAACTGCAAAGTAATGAATTATGTGTACCTTACATTTTCAGATCAATACAATTGATGCAGCTTTAGTTACAACAGCACACATCCCACTGCACTCTCAGCATGAATACTTGTTTTCATATCATAGGCAAAGCCTTTAAGCCGAGTTTTTCACAGGAAAATAAATCAAATCATGAAGCCTCATACCAAAACAACTAGTGAAAATTCCACGATTTAAAAATAATAACTATCTTTATTGTCACAATAGGCTTCCATTAACACTGCAATGAAGTTACTGTGAAAAGCCCCTTGTCGCCACATTCCGCCGCCTGTTCGGGTACATGGAGGGAGAATTCAGAATGTCCAAATTACCTAACAGCACGTCTTTCGGGACTTTTGGGAGGAAACCGGAGCACCCGGAGGAAACCCACGCAGACGAGATTGTATCATAAATCAGTGGCATTTGTTTGCAGACCTATATCCAAGACTACTGGAGTTGGTGGTGTTTACTTTGAATGTTAGTAATTTTAGTCATGATGTGGAGATGCCGGCGTTGGACTGGGGTGAGCACAGTAAGAAGTCTTACAACACCAGGTTAAAGTCCAACAGGTCTGTTTCAGACACTAGCTTTCAGAGCACTGCTTCTTCCTCAGGTGAGGAAGGAGCAGTGCTCCGAAAGCTAGTAATTTTAGTAGTTGTGATGGCCTTCATTTCGGAGCTTTTTGTTGGCTTTTGTGGGGTTTTCGAGCTTAGCACTGCATGTGTGGCAATTTACAAGTTTCAAAGGTGCTAAATCTGAATCACTATTCTCGGATTCAGTCTCATGTACTCTCCTATACTTTAAACATTGGTGATGTCATGCACCATGGAATTTGACCGAGGTTTCTCAATTTAAGGGGTGGGGTATTTGCATTTACTTCCTGCCTCAACAGTTTGAAATGCCTCAAGGATGTTCATAAAAATGTTCAAATGCTGTGATGAAGAACACAGAACAAGAAACAATGCAGGAGAGGAACAGGCCCTTCGGCCCTCCAAGCCTGTACCGGTCATGGTACCAACCTTGGTCAAAATCCTCAGCACTTCCTTGTGCCGTATCCCCCCATACCCATCCAATCCATGTGTGTTTGTCAAGATGTCTTTTGAATGTTGTTAATATTGCTGCTTCCACAACGCATTCCAGGCACTCACCACCCTCTGTGTAAAAAACCTGCCTCACACATCTCTAAACTTTGCCCCACGGACCTTAAACCTATGCCCCCTGGTGACTGACCCTCCACCCTGGGAAAGAGTGCCTGCCCATCCATTCAATCCATGCCCCTCATAATCTTGTCACCTCTCAACCTCTGTCGTTCTAATGAAAACACTCTGGGTCTATTCAGCCTCTCTGCATAGCTAACATCCTCCAGACCAGGCAACATCCTGGTAAACCTCCTCTGCACCTTCTCTAAAGCCCTAGTGTGACAACCAGAATTGTGTGCAATATTCCAAGTGCGGCCTTACCAAGGTTCTATACAACTGTAGCATGACTTGCCAGTTTTTATACTCGATGCCCCGTCCAATGAAGGCAAGCATTCTGTATGCTTTCTTGACCACCTTGTCCACTTGTGTTGCCACTTTCAAAGATCTGTGGACCTGCACACCCAGATCTCTCTGACCTTCTTTATTGATAAGGGATTCGCCATTTACGGTATGTTTCCCCTCTGTGTTAGACTGATCAAAATGCATTGCCTCACATTTGTCTGGATTAAACTCCATTTGCCCTTTCTCTGCCCAATCTCCAATCTACCTATGTCCTGCTGTATCCTCTGACAATTCTCAACACTATCTGCCATTCCACCAACCTTGGTGTCATCCACAAACTTACTAATCAGACAAGTAATCATTGATATGTATGGGCAAATAGCAGCCAGTTTATTCCTCAACATTCCAAACATAATGGTAAGATTGAGGACCAGATATTTGTTCATTGTAGTTGAGAGAAAAACGGTAGCCAGATTACGAAAAATATCATTTCTCATTTTACCCAAAAGGATGGATTTTTGATTTATGTTTTTTTTTTAAAAAGGGTGAGCTGCAGCAGCCAGCCCAGATTAGACTATTTCATAGCAATCTTGAATTGAACAGCGAGTTCGTCTGAAATTGACAAACTTTGCATGTTGGGATTTAGCAATGCGTACTTCCCTGTATCTGCCTGCCTCACTTCCTCATCCTACAATGCACTGTCCAGTTTTAGTCAATGCAGTGGTTTGTCTTCCATTTATCCAATTTTAACCTCACCATTGGGTGGGTCTTTGTATGTCCAGAAATGTCCAAATGTACAATCTTGACTGTTAAATATTTAAAACAAAAACCCTTTGATAAGAAATAGTGGAGGAGGTTTTGTGGAACAGTGCCTAGAGTTCCTAGTCTGTCATGTGATGAAAAGTTGGATCCTCTACCATCACTATCCATGGCAGGCACCCTGGCACTTCCGTTGGCACCAAGGCACTTTAGCACTGGCAGCCTGGCACATTGACACTGCCACTCAGGCACCCTGACAGTGCTGCTCTGGCATTGCCAGGGTGCTCAGGTGGCACTGCCAGTATGTTAGGCTGGAAGGGCCAAGGTGTCCAGGTATCAGGTTGCCTATGCCATGGGTTAGGCCCAGGGGTGCCTTTCCCTTAAGAGGTGCGTTGAGGAGGGGGGGGCTCGAGGACCTCATAAGAGGTAGGTTGGGTGCAGTGTGTGGGGGGGGGGGGGGGGGGGGAAAGAGGTGGGGCGGAAGCCGTGGTGGGATAGCTGAGGGGGAATCAAAAGATTGAGGTGGCCTTTAAAAATGGCGCCCCGATTTGAAAGTACACTTCCTGCACTGGCTAACAGGAAATTGTGTAAGTGCGGCATCGATAGGGCGTTCCCCGCCGATGCCCCAAAAAACAGCAAAGTGCCATTAAATAGCGGGGTCTGCAGTGCTGAGAAGCACCCCGTTAAACAAGCCCGAAATGGGACTTGTTTTTGTCCCATTGAATCGTGTCCAGTGTATGACTAATTTGAAGTGTGGCCTACAAGTGATAGGAACATAAAGGTGACTCTGGGACCTATGCTCCCAGAGTTTTCCACCACTGGAATCTTCCTAAAAGCATATCTGGGTGGTAGACCAATTGATGAAAGTTAAATTGCCACAATCAGTCAACGTCTTCATTATTGTTCCATGATCGGACTCGTAGATGGCGAAATAGATTTTGACTTTTCCTCAACTAGCAAATCCTATATTCTTTATTTTATGGGAATATATATTTCTTTTGTTTGCAAATGCTTGTTAAACGATCATAAGGTTGTTAATCCAGACAATGGATCACCTTCCAGCAGAACCTTCTGCTCATCCAACTGAACATGCAGACAGTAAAGGATCGGATCTATGACACTGCACATTATGACTTCAGGGCCAACTATGGAACTTGAATCCATAACCTTCTGAGCCAGGGTTCCACCAACTGAGACAAGATGAGGCACATCCTAGATGATTACAACATAGTGTCTAACCAGGGCGGCATGTGGTGCAGTGGTTAGCACTGGGACTGCGGTGCTCGAGGACCCGGGTTCGAATCCCGGCCCTGGGTCACTGTCCCTGTGGTGTTTGCACATTCTCTCCATGTCTACGTGGGTTTCACCCCCACAACCCAAAGATGTGGTCAGGTGGATTGGCCACGCCAAATTGCCCCTTAATTGGGAAAAAAAATAATTGGGTACTCTAAAATTTGTAAAAAAAAAACATGGGCTGGGATTATCCCGCCATTGGTGGGACGGCCCGACGCCGGCGCCAAAAGCGGCGCGAACCACTCCGGCATCGGGCCACCTGGAAGTTGCGGAATCCTCCGCATTTCCGTGGGGCTAGGCCGGCGCCGGCGGGGTTGGCGCCACAACAACCGCCGCAAAAGGGCTGCCGTGGGCCAGCACAAGTTGGCGCATGCGCAGAACACACCACCATGTTTCCTGCGCATGCGCAAGGGGGCTCTTCTCCCCGCCAGCCTTTGTAAGGCTCCACCATGGCCGGTGCGGAGGGAAAGAGTGCCTTCATGGCACAGGCCCACCCGCAGATCGGTGGACCCCAATCGTGGGCCAGGCCACCGTGGGGGGCCGCCCCCCCGGGGCCGGATTCCCCCCGCACCCCCCCCCCCACTCCCGGGGCCGGATCCCCCCAGCGCCCCCACCGAGGAATCCACTAGCCACCCTCCAAGCCCGGTCCCGCCGGGATGGACCATGTCTCTTTCACGCCGGCGGGACTGGCTGAAAATGGGCAGCCACTCGGCCCATTGGGGCCCGGAGTATTGCTGGGGGGGGGGGGGGGGGAGGAGGGGGACCGCTGCCAATGGCCCCGACCGGCGCGGCATGATCCCCACCCCCGCCCGAATAACGGCAGCTGGCGTCGGAGCAGCGGGGTGGGATTCATGCCCCCCCCCCCCCCCCCCGGTGATTCTCTGACCCATCGGGGGGGTCGGAGAATCCCGCCCATGGTGTCTAACCAAGCAAGAGTTTTAAATTCAACAGGATTAGGTGTTGTTTGAGGGGCATGGTTGTGGAATATGTAGCTAATATGTAGCTGCTCAGAACTGACGTAATGCTACATACAGATGTGCACTAGCGCAAGGTATCGGTCAGGAGATTTATTGGAAATAACAAAGAGATTTAACTATATACAGGCTGGGAGGCATATCAACAGGTCTTCACTCTATGACTCCAGGGTCCACACTCCTCAGGCTCCTACTCCCAGGGTCCTGCACTTCATCCCCCATTGGTTGGGGTTCATCTGCCTACATGATAGGTCCCGGGCGGATCGCATGGTGCTCGAGTGGGTCACCTGGCCCTCAAACGATTGCCCCTGAAGCGGCCATGCTAACACAAGATGAAATATCAAACTTATGATTGGTAGGTTTTAGGACTCAAGTCAACAACTTAATTCGATTCATCCAAATTTTCTTATCAGTGTTTAAGTTAAATGATTAACAAAGCAAAATCTTGGATGCAGTCTAACCTCCAAATCTACCACCTTATTGCCTCAGTGCCCCAAACGTTGAATGCACTGTTCTGAAGAGTGACCATTTGGGTGAGAAAAGCTGGTTACCATGACGCCACTGGAAAAGATCAGTGATTCTGCACTTCCCAAGAGCAAGTCTTGTCCATCTGTGGAAATATGTACAAAAGTGTTCTGGCCCCATCTCTGCCCCTAGGGACAAAGAAGACTACTGCCAACATTTAAAAAAAATAAAGGATATAAATAAATGCATACACATTACTGTCCAGGGTTGCAAACACATGACTGCCAGTGAAAATACAACCAAGTATGATTTGAATCGCACCGTGAGTACTTGTGTAGCTAGGATTCATAGAATTAGAGTATTTACAGCACAGCATGTACGTATTGTGATGTGGAGATGCCGGCGTTGGACTGGGGTGAGCACAGTAAGAAGTCTTACAACACCAGGTTAAAGTCCAACAGGTTTGTTTCAAACACGAGCTTTCGGAGTACGGCTCCTTCTTCACCTGAAGAAGGAGCCGTGCTCCGAAAGCTCGTGTTTGAAACAAACCTGTTGGACTTTAACCTGGTGTTGTAAGACTTCTTACTGTGCTCACCCCAGTCCAACGCCGGCATCTCCACATCATGGCTACCATTGACACCGCAAACTGCCGGCTCAAAGTGGAGAGGATCTCCAGGAAGATCGCGCATATAGACATTCACCTGAAGAAGGAGCCGTGCTCCGAAAGCTCGTGTTTGAAACAAACCTGTTGGACTTTAACCTGGTGTTGTAAGACTTCTTACTGTACGTATTGTGGCAGGGGAAGCACACGAACACAACACTAATTTTAAGGAAGATCTGATCATGAAACCATACTTGCTTTTGCTACTATAACATACTGCATGCTCAGTTGATCTACAAAACACAAATTATCCTTGACAGATCTAGGAATAATAAATGAGCAGACTAATCTGTAATATTAAGAAAAAGATTGCATCATTTGCTCCACCCTGATTGTAAGTCTATTGTGAGGAAGGTAAACTTGTTTCTGCCAACACCCTGCTGCTGCCCCCCCCCACCCCCCACCAACCCCACCTCCTTCACTCCACCTATTCACCCCCTCTTGGACTCAGGTGGATTGTTTAGTCAGTTCACTCCTCCTTGGAACTACATTTTTAACCAAATTTCTCGATAGCATCGAGGTACAATGGCATTAGAATATAAAATACTGATTCGTAGATTGTCACACTGGAGGCCTAGTGTTAATTTTATTGTAATTAGGAGCAACATGAAAAGGAAATAAATAAGAAATTGGACAGACGGCTTTGTTGAAAAGGGGAAGAAAGTGAAAGAGGGAGGGAAAAAGAACTGAGTGGAGAAGGAGGGGGAAAGGAAGAGGAAGCCAAGAAGGAACAGGAAAAGAAGTAAAAAAGCAGAGTTCTATTTTTGGTTGAGATAGTGACGACTAATGAAAGCTATATCTTATGTAAATGAAACACGTTAAAGGTGAGAATAAGATTTTTGTGATATCTTTCATGAATACATATTGGTTGCCTAGGTGCACCCATTGAGAAATGCCAATAGAATGGGCTTGATAGTAGAGGTACACCAATGGAGCTACTGCACAGGGATGTGTCATCACCTTCAAGAGGAGGGCAGGAAGCTGATTCTTTCACTGCATGTGGCCTCAAACAGGTTATGCTGCTGGTAATGCATCAAACTGAGTCGCAAACACGTGTCAGCTTCCCCTTCGAAAGCCACAATGTCAGAGGAAAGGAAAGTAAGTAACACTGAAAGATTGGCACATTGTTTATTAAGAAAAGTCATGTTCTGCAATACGAGTTTTCCTGTTTCCAATCAACCACAATAGCCGCAGATGAGAGGAAAAGCAAACTTAACCCCACCTCCTTTCCCAATAGTAGAGACACTTGTGCGTAACTAGTTAAAGAGATAACGGGCCTTCTTGAATATCCTCAGAAAGAATGAACTAGTATTTAGGTGATGGGCCATGCTAGAATTGCCCCTTAGTGTCCAAAGCTATGCAGTTTAGGTGGGGTTAGCAGAATGGGCCTACGTAGGGTGCTCTTTCAGATCGTCGGTGCAGACTCGATGTGCCGAGTGAACTCCTTCTGCACTGTAGAGATTCTGTGGATTTCACAACTGCGGAGTGTCTTAAAGCATTTCATAGCCAATGTAGTTACTTCTGTAATGGATAAAAATCAGCAGCCGATTTGATAAATGAATAACCAGAGACTCTACTTTAGTGATGTTGGCTATATGGGATTAATATTGGCCAGGACTCCAGCAATAGTGGGCGGGATTTTCCATTAGCCAATGGTGAAATCGGGGCGTGCGATCGGGCGGAGAATAGCTCCAGACAGCAAAATTGTGGCCGGCGCCACTTTGACGCCGAACCGCGATGCGCCGTCACCTCAAAAACGGAGTCATTTCGATGCACGCCATGCGTACTTTAAACACCGTTTGCAGATTCGTGGGCCCACCCGCGATTCTCCGCCTCCGATGGGCCGAATTCCCGTTGGCGCAGTCCACGTGTGCTTTCAAACATCGTGAATCTGGCATGGTGGCTGCTGAGGGACGGAGAGAGCGTACGGACAGTGTCCAGCATCGCTATACTTCCCCAACAGTCATGCTGCTGGCCGGGGGCTTCTGCCAGGGCCAGGGGGAGTAGTGGAGGGTGGCCGGGGGCGGGCTGTGGGATTGGCGTAGATGGGTATACGACGCCATGACTGCAGCTGGCAAGGCAGCCACGCAGCTGCGCATGCCGCCGAAAGCCCGCTTTAAACATGGTGTCCTGGATCATATAGGTGACCCCCCCCCCCAGGGAAATCCCCTGGGTGCCCTCTGGCCCCAGCTGACCTATAAGCTGTATGGGCATGCTCCAACACAACGGGTCCCATCTTTTCGGCTCCGATGTGTGGAGGGGGGGGTATCTGTATGTGCAGCTGCAGCTTGTCAGCCCTGTGAGTGCCGATCATGGACCTGGCAAATCCCACACCGTTTTTCATGGCATTCGATGGTGCTAGCCCTTCATCGGTAGCGGAATTGGTGCAGGTGTGACACCGTTTTTCCGGTCGTAGAAGTCTACGTATTCTCCGTTGACGTCAACACTTAGTCGCTGAAACGAGAATCCGCCTCTGTATGTTTTATATGCACGTCAGAGGGCAGACCAGGTCTAACACGTCATCTAAAAGACAGCACATTCAACAGTGAGATATTATGAAGTATCATCATGGATCCTGTGCTCAAGTAGGATTTGAACACACAAATCTTCAGAGTCAGAGGTGCGAAAACTATCCTTGAGCCACAGTTAATACAAAAGGGAGAAAAAAGACTTGCATTATAGTTTTTTCATGTCTCTTGGAATATACAACATGAATGTGCAATGCAGGAACATAGGCAAACTAAAAATGGAGCAGAAGCCCCTCAAGCCTGCTTTAGCACTGAATTAGACTATGGCTGATTTGTACCATCAACTCCATTCACCTGCCTTAGTTCCATATTCCTTGATATCCCAATCCAACCAAAATCTATTGGGGGAATTTTCTGCACCCCGCAGCATGTTTCTTGGTGGCGGAAGGGGCACAGAAAGCCATTGGTTGGTGGCGCAATCTCCTGCCTCCACCACTGTCAATGGGATTTCCTATTGAATCCACTGCCCGCCACCAGGAAACCAACAGCGGGGGTTCACTGTTGACGGACCAGAGGATCCCGCTGGTGAGAACGGCTGGGAAATCCCTGTCATTGATTATAGTCCTGGATGCTCCAATTTTCTGCAAAACTGTTCATCTATATCTAACCTATCAATTACTTTGACATGTTAAACACCTTGATTCGATCACTTATCAACCTTCATTGCTCCCAGCAATAGAAGCTAAGTTTATGCAACATGTCCTCATAATTTGTCCCTTTAAACCTAGTCTTTAAACATTAAGATCACATTATGATCCCACAAATGACAATGGGATGACATCATGTTCCAAGCAAGGAATGCCATGAGAATGAAAATTTTATGTTGCAATGAGGAAGTCATGCAAATAGGTTCAAGGTTTGCTTCCAATCAGTGGGTAGCCTTTTCCACAAACAGAAAGGTCTGGAATTTCCTGAACGCAGCTTTTGTCCGAACATACTCTCGATGAAGTCCCACCAGTGGAGCTGGGTTTATCACTGGAGAAATTCACAACTCAGTATGTAAAATACACATGATGCTCAAGTGTGACCTTTTATTAGAGCTTGGTTTCCTTTCAATAATGCTGACCTAAACAACCTAGTTCTTCCCTGCAAACCACATCAAAATATATAGCTACGGTATCTGTCAATATCCCTCACTCCTCTCTATGCCCCTTCTCCTCCTCACTGTTTTTCTCTTTAAGGGAATGGGGGAGACACACTCCCACACTAATCACACTGTGCTGCCTCTCAGGTCAATTTGTAGAAGACTCTGAATATAATAGAATATGTGAATTACAGCTCACTTAACTGAACTCAATGTTCAAATAAGCTGCACTCTTGTGCTATTTTCCAAAATCCCTCAGTCTCCATTTCTGACAAATATCAGTCCAATTCCATTTTGGACTTGCCAACACTATTTGCCTCCACAGTCTCCCTGTACAGACAAGGAATGGGAGTAGCCATTCAGCCCCTTGAGTCTGCTCCGCCATTTTATTTGATCATGGCCGATCTGTACCTCAAATCTGCTTGAGCCATATCACTTCTTGGGTTGGTGGGACTGACATACGAGGAGAGATTGAGTCAGTTAGGATTTTATACGCTGGAGTTCAGGCGAATGAGGGGGGTTCTTATAGAAACCTATAAAATTCTAACAGGACTAGGCAGGGTAGATGCAAGTAGGATGTTCCTAGAACAGGGGGCACAGTTTGAAGATATGGGGTGAACAATTTAGGACAGAGATGAAGAAACTTTCTTCACCCAGAGAGTGGTGAGCCTGTGGAATAAGGTACCACAGAAAGCAGTTGAGGCCAAAACATTTAATGTTTTCAAGAGGCAGGAAGATATAACACTTGAGGAGAAGGGATCAAAGGATATGGGGGGGAAGGCGGGATTAATAATAATAACAAATCACTTATTGTCACAAGTAGGCTTCATTGAAGTCACTGTGAAGAGCCCCTAGTCGCCACATTATGGCGCCTGTTTGGAGAGGCCAGTATGGGAATTGAACCTGCGCTGCTGGCATTGTTCTGCATTGTAAGTCAGCTATTTAGCCTACTGTGCTAAACCAGCCCCATCAGCTATTAAATTGGATCATCAGCCATGATTGTAATGAATGGCGGAGCAGGTTTAAAGGCCAAATGGCTTACTTCTGCTTCTATGTTTGATAGCCTATTTGATACATTTAACACCCACTACGATAAACACTTCACCGCTCTCCACCCCCCTCCCCCCCCCCCCAATTGTTGCCCATCATAGATTTTGTACTGTTGTCAAACACATTTTCGACTGCAGCTTCTTCAAACTATTAGGATCAGAATTAACCAAGGTCTCCCACAGTTCTTCTTTTCTGTGTTGTAAATATTTCCAGTTTCTAAAGATTCCCCCTCATAAGGCAGCTGCGGGATTCTCTGTCAGCGGGATCACCCGCTTCACCAAAGGCGTGGAATGGCCACAATGGGAAACCCCATTGACCGGCTGCCTGAACGGAGGATTCCGCTGCCAGTGGGTGTGCACTGCACCGGAAAACGGGGCTCGCGGGACAGAGAATCCCGCCCCAGTTGTCTAAAGTCTTTCCCTTTCCTGTACCTCTCCAATAGCAACGCAGCACACAAAGACAGAATTATACACCCAAGAAGCAACTAGAATTACAAAATCGCTTCTGCAATACTCTTGATGCTGTTTTGTTGCAATATCTTTTGCATCTTTCACCACTTTTACACATTCAGTCTTTATATGTATTGATAGACTACTTTTTTCTGCAACTCAGCTCAACGTCCCTGGCTGCTGACCTTTGCTCATGTTCAGCAGTCATACCAAGCCTACACGACAGAAACAAGTCATTTGGGCTAACTGGTTTATGCTGGTGTTTTATTCCTCATACCAGTTCCTTCCCACTCTCTTCATCAAAACTTCTAGAAGAACTTATGTTTTTCTCCCTCATGAGTTCATCTGGCTCCCCCTTAAATGCATCAATACTATCCACCTCAACAGCAGATTCTGCATTCTCACCACTCTACGTAAAAATGATTCTCCCGAATTTCCTATTGGTTGATCAGTGACTCCTAATTCTCTGCTTCGCAACGTCAGAAATGCGTATCACGATCGGGCGGAGAATCACGGGTAATCAAAAAAAAATCAAGGTTTGCACCCAGCGCTGATTCAGACTCCATGCTCCAGTCCCTCGCTGGCGGCAATATCGATGTTTGCACCCCACGCCGACGGATCCATGCAAAACCGTAATTGGTATGGATTCAACATCATTAGCGGCTTGGCCACTTCTTGCTGCACCCTTCAGTGATGCTCCACCCTTATTAGGCGGCAATCTCGCAGGCACGAATTAGTGCAAGTATTGACAAGTGGGGCCTGGACGCCATGGCTGCGGAGGGGGAGCGGGAGGCTAAATAAACACTGAAAAACCCTAAAAAATTGTCTGGCTTGCTGGGAGGAGTGGCTGCCCCAGCTAGGGGGAGTAACGAGGGACAATTTGGTGCCAAATCCATGGACTCGGGGTGTCCCCCTCAGGATCGGATGGCCTGGCTCAGACCGCCATTGCTGCAGTATGTTATTTAAACGTACTCCTTTGGTGCTTCTTAAAGGTTTCTGGCTGCCTCACACTGCTAAGTGCTGCCTGTGTCTTTTGAATGCTCAAACAGCTCTAGTCATCTGGGAACCCAACCAGGCCACCCCACTGGATACCTTCACATCTCAGCTGTTTCATCAAGGGGCTGGGTGTAGCCAAGCTGAATCAGGCGTCCACGAGGCACTCTTCAGAAGTGCTGCCCATTTCAGAGGAAGCAGGGCATCAGCAGAGGACACCTGCACCAGGGTCTTTGGAATCTTCCATGGTTCTCTGCCCCACAAAGAGTAGGGGCCTCACCCCTCTGTATCACCAGCTGTCTCCTCCTGGCAAGGCTGGTAGCACTGCCTACCTCTGCCACCACCTCTCAGGCTCTGTTCAGGAGGGCCGGCTTAAGTCGGTAGCCCACCCTGGGGAAGAGGGCATCCGTCCTCTCTTCACTGGCATGGAGCTGTGGGTCCAGCTCGGATGCCCGATCTTGGGAAGCAGGTCTGCGATGACCCGTCTTTGTTATTGCAGTAAGTGTGCGATAAATGGAGCGCGATAAAAGAGATCCAGCTGCCAGGCTCTTTAGCGTTAATTCTGGCCCCAGTGGTTAGAATGCCACTCAGCTGTAATTGCTCTGAATTTGCACCAGCAGAGTGCTGGCCCATTTGCATGTCCTGACTCACTTTCTGAATAGCGTCCCCAACGGGAACGCAAATCGCACGCTATTCGGTCCCAGTGGCAACACTTAGGCTGGAGTTTTCTGGTCTTTGCGATTCACTTTTCCCACCGGACGCGCACCCTTACCCACGCGTTTCCCAGCAGTACGGGGTGGTGACAATGGAAAATCCCATTGTCAGCAGCTGGAAGATAGAATCCTACCACCAGCGAACAGAGTGCAGCTGAGGAACACATGGCTGGGGGACTGGAGAATCCAGCCCCTAGTTTCCCAAACAGAGAATCCTGCCCATAATATATATATATAATGGGCTGGATTCTCCAATTTGCAGACTAAGTTCTGATGCCAGCATGGGAACAGTGGCGTTTTACGCCAGAAAAAGCGGAGCAACAGCTGCACTGATCTTCCGTCCGGTGGGGGGCGAGCAGTCGTGCAGTGTAGAGCCCCCGACGTTACCTGCAGATACGGCCAGAGAATGGCTGGGTCTGTGGCCGCGCATGTGCATGACGGCGACCTGTGGTGTTTGCGCCGTACAACATGGCGCTGGCTGCGCAAGGACCCAGCCTACCAAATAATGTCCCCCAGGACCCCCTCCCCCTCGACACCCCTGGATCACTTGTCAGCCTCCTGAGTGTCAATAACAGACCCAAAGAATCGCCATAGTTTTCATTGGAATCGATGGTGTTCCACGTGGCCCCTCCACAGTTGCTGAACTGATCCAGGTTCGGCGCCACTTTTGCTGTCATGAATGTCCACGAATCCTGCATCAGCATCAACACTTACAGTGGGATTCTCCCTTCTGGGGGACCATGTCCCCATGCCGGTGGGAGAACAGGCGCCAACCACTCTGGCGTCAACAGACGCACTTCTCCGAATTCTCCGCACTTTCGGGGGCGAGGTGGATGCCGCTCCAATCGGCGCCGAAGGGATTGCGTGAGTTCGCGAATGCGCCGAAGGGTCGGCGTGATCTTACGCCTGCGCGGAACTGCCGACGTGGTTCCGCGCATGTGCAGACCGGCCGGCGTATCTTGTCGCATGTGCAGGGGCTTCTCTTCTCCGCGCCGGCTGTGGTGGAGCCCTACGGGGGCCAGCGCGGAAGGAAGAAGTTCCCCCATGACACAGGCCTGCCCGCAGATCGGAGGGCCCCGATCACAGGCCAGGCCACCATGGGCCCCCCCCCACATAATTGGATCCCCCTGCGCCCCCTCCCCCCCCCCCCCCCCCCCCGCCGCCTTACCTGCAAGGTTCCACTGTGTGAGGCTGCGCGTAACCCATACCGGCGGGACTGGCCAAAAACGGACAGCTGCTCGGCCCATCATGGCCCGGAGAATTGCCGGGGGGCCGCTGCCAATGGCCTCCGACCTGCGTGGCGTGAATTCCGTCCCATCCGAAAAACAGCGCCGGAGAATACGGCAGCCGGCGTCAGGGCGGGATTCGCACCGCCAACCTCAGTGAGGGGGGGGGGGAAGGATCGGAGAATCCCACCCCCAGTCTCAGAAAGGAAGAATCCAGTCCATGACCTCTGATTTTGGACCAGCAGTCTTACATGGTGATGTGACCATCAATTCACAAGACACATTGTTGGAAGTGAACAGTGATTTTAATAGTCTTACAACTGAGCCTGCCTGTGACGAGATGAACTGGCAGCAGGCTCTCAACTGCAGATCTTTATACTTCCAGTTAGTGGGAGGAGCCATGGGCGGAACCATGGGCGGAGCCAAGGGTGGAGCCCAGTACAAACTCCTCATCTCCCCCTATGGGCAGAGACGCGCAACTGCTTGTATACCGAGTTTACAAAGACACAACACATACAATATAACACAGTGTGAATTACTAGGATTGTGATTCACCACACATGGGGAGACATTAGCTTGGTAAGCTAGATGGCTTGAGTGCGGTGCAGAAGAATAATCTGGATTCTATTTCCGTACTGGCTGTGATAGTTCGTGGCGGCCTGTCGCCTTGCTTGATGCAGAATGGTGCCCCTCAAGCTAAATAACCAACTTCTCTCTGTAATGTGGAAAGAGATGTCTGCAGTCCTTCATGTACTAAGGCAAATTACCTAGCTACAGGAGGAGACAAACAAGGACAGATTGCAAGGAGAGGGGGGGAGGCTTGATTCGTCAGCAAAGAAAGGCAAATGAAATAACAAAATAGAAAATAAGGAAAGGAAGGAAGAATGAAAGAATGGGAGAAGGCGAGAGGAAATTAGTTCAGCACAAAATAACCCCAGAGATAGGAGGGAAGAACGCAGAGTCAGAGCCGAACAGAGTGTTCAGAACTCCCGAGCAGAAACTGATGTGACTGGGCTGGGGTGGAGAAATTGATCGGCATTTTTAACAACAGAACAAACAAACAGTTAAAACACTGACAGAGAGGGTAGATTGAACTGGATCGTCTGCTTTGAGGTAACCCCTCTTACCTGTTTTCTCATCATTACACTCTGTGCCTTCTCTCTCTCTCACAATTAATCTAATTATTTTTCAGTGTTCAGAGTGATAGGTCTGAGGAGCTTCTCAATATTCCACACACCCAGACTGCCTGGGAGCAACCCAATGAGGTCCTTTTTGCAAAGATCTGACCAATCGGCTTTACTGGTGCTCAGTCTCAGCACAAGATGCCCCAAATTCCCCCACCAACTTTATTTCTTTCTTAATGGAGTTCCTGGTTTCAGATTCAACTGACAAAAGCCCCATCGTCAGAACTTTTTGAAGTCTGTGTTTATTTTGGTAACATTGATAAAGCACCAAAAATTACAGGAGGCCAAACGTTACTCAATGTTTTCACCATATGCTTTCCGCACACCCGCTTTAAATTAAATTTAAAACATTAAATTATGCTGTCCTGAGTATATGCGAATCCAGTCTCAAACAAAGTTGGTTGGTTATTAACTGTCCTCTGAAGTGGCCGAAAAAACTGCTGCAAGAAATATCACACAAACATTAGTTATTTATGGAGAAGGCTAACAATCTCCTTGGATTCTAAGCTGTGGTTCAGTTGGTAGCACTCGCTTGAATCAGATGGTTAAAAGTTTCATTCCAGAAACAAAATCTATGCTGAAACGCCTGTGTAGCATTTAAGGGGTGCTGCATTGTCAGAAGTGACATCTTTCAGATGTCACGTTAAATCTGTCTGCCCTCTCAGGTGAACATAAAAGATCCTACAACACTAGTGAAACAGCAAGAGAGATCTCCCCGGTTAAAGTTTATCCCTCAAACAATATTATCAGTACAAATTATCTGATCATGATTACACTCTCTCACCACCACCTTCTCAAGGGCAATTTGGGATAGGAAATTAATGCTGGCCTAGCCAGTAGCTCCACATCCATAAATGAATACAAGAGCGGCTTTTAAGAAGGGAGTTCCAGGATTCTAACCCAGCGACTGTGAAAGAGTAGTGAAGTAGTCCCAAGTCAGGATGCCGAGTGGCTTGGAGCGGAACTTGCAGGTGGTGGTGTTTCCCATGCATCTGCTGCCCTCGTCTTTCTAGGTGGTCTGGAAGGTGCTGTCAAAGAAGCCTTGGCGAGTTGCTGTAGTGCATCCTATAGATGGTACACACTGCTGCCACTGTACATCTGTGGCGGAGGGACTGATTTTTGAGGGTGTTATGTGGGGTACTAATCAATCTTCCACATTACCGTAACCCTAAAATGACTATCATTTCATTGCAAAAATATCCACATTGCATTGAATGCAAGAGAAAGCGACATGTAGCATCATACATTCGGACATATAAAAATGATGGTTAGGAGAAGGCTAACTTGTCCATTAAGTGTGCTCTACACTTATGGTGGCAGAATAAATTTACCTGCAAATGTCTAAAGTGCATTGTCAATAAAGGGAGATGAGCCTGTCTGCAGGCCTGAATGTGTACACTTCCCTTGGGAGAATAAGTAAATAATTACACAGGATTACAGTTAGGTAGAATATATGGCACAGAAACAGGCCATTCAGCCCAACTAGTACATGCTGGTGTTTATGCTCCACTCGAGCCTCATCCCATATCTTCTTATCTAAATATATCACACCTTTTCTGAGATGGGTCCTGCTATCTAGGTGTGGGATTTGGTTATTAAGACAGGCTGTAGATTTAGGGTGCGATTTGACGCCCAAAAAAAAGAGTCCCATTTTGGGCGCATTCAGCAGGGTGTTGGCGCCGAGAATGACCCTGATATCAAATGGGACTCTCTATTTTCAGCCTCGGTCAAAAACGCCCTGCTGAAGTTGCACTTTCCCCATTTTTAAATACCGCCCCAATCTCTCGACCCCAGTGACATCCCCACCGCGGCTGCCAGAACCCCCCCCCCGCAACTTACCTATGAGGGGGTCCTCCAGGCTCCCCCCTCACCCCACCTCACAATAGCAAGGAACCCCCTGGCCTAATCCCTGGCACTGCCTGGCACCCAGGCACCTTGGCACTTCCAGCCTGACACCGTGGCAATGCGCCTACCAGCCTGGCAGAGCCACCAGGCACACTGGTGAACCAGTTTGCGGCGTTTCTGTGGACCCATGCTAAACAGCACCATGGCGAGGCCATCCCAGGCGTGGCCATTCGTTCTTGGGCTTTGGGAACATCGGGCTGCGATGTATTTAAGTGAGACTAACAGCTTACTTAAAAATGTAAATCTAGATCTCGGCCAGGTTCGCATGGTTCCAGCCTCTCTCGCACATCCCTGGCCTGTCGCTGAGATGCCAGCACCATTCCATCTTTGTGAGGGTCTAGCCATATCAGGAGACTAGTTTGCCTCCAGATAGTGTGTGAAGAGTGCCCTCAATTGGCGACCCATGACAGCTGGTTGGGTAGTTGTTACCTGCCAAAGTTAGCTCCCTAGAGATGGGTCAGTGGTGGGACCCTGTCAGCAGACTGGCACATGGTCATAAGAGTCATAGAGTAGAGAAGTGGCCCTTTGGCCCATCATATCTGCACTGGCAAAACTACTCTAAATGTACACTAATCCCACTTTCCTGCACTTGGCCCATGTTAAGTAATGGGTTAAGAGACATTGCAATTAGTTGTCTCATTTATGTTAAGTGTTCAATGATTGTCTCATTTATGTTAAGTGTTCAATGATTGACACTGATACATAAAGGGGCTTCAGGTGGACTCTGGAGCTTGTGATGATCTGTAGAGTTCTGTGCAGAGGGGTTTGAACCATTAAAGGTGTGTTGGTGAAAAAGGAGCTGAACTCTTGCCTCTTCAAACCAGAGCATCTAATACATGTTAACAGCCCATAGCCTTGAATGTTATCACATTTCAAAGTGCTCATCCACGTACTTTTTAAAAGGTTGTGAGTTTTCCCACCTCTACCACTCTCTTAGGCAATGCATTCCAGATTCCCACCACCCTCTGCGTGAAGAATTCTTTCCTCAAATCCCCTCTAACCCATCTGCCCCTCACCTTAAAATAATGTCCCCTCATTATTGACCATTTAGTTATTAGTGAGAGATTGCTGACAGGCCCATATCCAAACCCATTCCTGCTTCAGTTTGAAAATTCAGGTCAGGAAGTTGCAATTGGAAAGAAAATTAGAATAACAAATTATAAGATCAAATATAAAAAAATTATTCAGAGCTTCTCTGATCGCTACCTAGGGGAAAACACCACACAGGGGAGAAAGTGTTCACTCACTGGTCTCTGTTCAGTTAATTATTTGCATTGGCAGAGTGGCTGATGGTGGCATTTTGCCCTCAGTGCCAATGGATTGAAAGGACATCTAAATCAAATAAATTGTTAGTCTCATTGTTGAGTTGACAATTATAATTTCAGGTCAGTCATGATTTCATTGAATGGTGGAGCAGACTCGATGGATCGAATGGTCTGTTTCTGCTCCTATGTCTTATGGTCTCAGGTTACTCCAACTGGAACACACATGAATTTATGAGTGGTTGTGTAGTGGATACATCACAAGAATATTTGTCATGAGATTTGAAGTAATAATCTAGAAAACTTGTAAGAACGTCACATGAATCTGATGATATTTCATCATCATCCACTTACTGGAGCCTCACTTGACCATTTCTGGTGCACTGCCAGAAAGTTAGGGTTTCTAAATTATGAATACAGGGCAACACGTAGCACAGTGGTTAGCACAAGGTTTGATTTCCACTTGGGTCACTGTCTGTGCAGCGTCTGCACATCCTACCCGTGTGTGCGTGGGTTTCCTCCTGGTGCTACGGTTTCCTCCCACAGTCCAAAGATGTGCAGGTTCGGTGGATCGGTTACGCTAAATTGCCTCTAGTGTCCAACAAAAAGAGTAGGTGGGGTTACGGGGGATAGGGTGAAGGTGTGGGGATGGTGTGGGCTTGGGTGGGATGCTCCTTCCAGGGCCAGTGCGGACTCGATGGGCCGGATGGCCTCCTTCTGCACTGTAAATTCTATGAAGAATATAAAAAGATCCGTGAGAAACTGCGGTCTGGAGAATTGCTTCAGAGAAATAGAAATAGTTGTGTTTTTAGTCTACTTCAAAGCAGCAAGATGATGCCCGTAGACAGGGCTTTAAAAATAATTTTATGTTGATGCTATAGTTCTAGGAGTCAAGGCCAAAATGGAAATTCTCAGTCTCTGGTCATTGCCCCTTTATTCTTTGCTGGTGTCTTTTAGCGTTTGTTATGCCCAGTGATAGCATCCTTGCCTGTGTCAGAAGAATGTGGGTTTAATCCGTCACACCCCCTGCCCTCCAAGGCTTGTGAACATAATCCAATAAAACACTGAGGGATTGGGACATTAAACAGACACCCCGTCCCTTTCAGGTGAATGTAAAAGATTCCATGGCACTATCTGCAGAAGAACAGGCGTGTCTGTGTGGGTTTCCTCTGGGTGCTTCGGTTTCCTCCCACAGTTCAAAGATGTGTACAAAGAAGAAAGACAATTACAGCACAGGAACAGGCCCTTCGGCCCTCCCAGCCTGCGCCGATCAAGATCTTTTATCTAAACCCGTCTCCTATTTTCCAAGGATCTACTTCCCTCTGTTCCCGCCCATTCATACACCTGTCTAGATGCTTCTTAAATGATGCTATCGTGCCCGCCTCTACCACCTCCGCTGGTAAAGCGTTCCAGGCACCCACTATCCTCTGCGTAAAAATCTTTCCATGCAGGTGTAGGTTAGGTGGATTGGCTATCACCGTGCTAAATTGTCCCTAGTGTCCAAAAAGGTTAGGAGGGGTTACTAGGTTACGGGATAGGGTGAAAGCGTGGCCTTAAGTAGGGTGGTCTTTCCAAGAGTCGGTGCAGAATGGCCTCCTTCTGCACTGTAAATTGTTTGTTCTATGTTCTCCTGGTATCCTGGCCAATATTTATGCCTTAACCAACAGTACCCAAATAGATCATGTGGACAATATTGCATTGCTGTTTGCAGGCCCTCGCTATGTGAACATTAGCCAGCGTGTTTCCTATATTATGTAAATTGCTATACTTCAAAAGTATTTCATTGGCTGAAAGGCATTTTGAGACATTGAGGTAATGAAAAATGCTACAAAATGCAGATCTTTCGTTCCCACTAGACATCAGCAGGAAATAACACGGTGTTGTACTCTGGAAAAGTAAGTTGGGGTGAGGATATCACCACAAAAACAAAGTTCACTTCTTTAATCCATTTAACCATTTATTGAGCTAGCTCATCTTGACTCCAGAAGGTTACATTCCAATCAATGCCCTAAATGCTTAAGTGCAATACTGAGTGGATGACATGCAGCTAGGTCTCTGCAAGCAGATGGCTATAGTGGGAGACTGTGTTGGGGCAGGAGCATTGGTCGGTCCCATTGGGGTTGGGGGCCATGGGTGGGCGGGATGCCAGGTGCCACGAAGTGAGGGAGAGAGCAGAAGTCCAGGGCTTGAGTTGCATCATGGTGAGAGCCAAGGCCAAGAATTAAGTAGCTTGAAGCCTCTGACGTTGGCTAGAGAACCAGGAAGAATTGGAAGCGGGGCGGGTATACAGCTGCTGGAGACCTATTCAGACCATCTGGACAGCACCCCTGATTCTGAGAAGTCAGGAGGAGGGGAGGATTCCCTTCATATCTGAGAGATAAGGTAATCTGGTTCATGTGGTCACAGGAAATGAACAATTGAAGCATCACCAACTGAACTTTACTATCCAGCTCATTAGGTCAGGAGTTAAGCTCTCAATGGTTTCGCACTGGATCAGGACTGTTAGTTGCGAATGTTCATTTTTCAGAGTTAAGCTTTTCCAACACTGTGTATAAAGATTTGATGCCAGCGGAATAAACAATCCCTGTTTTATAAGCTCCGTGCAATCAACATAATAGCTGCACTGTTGAAGGTGCTGTCTGTCAGGTGAGATATTAAATGGGCCTGTTCAGCTTGGTGGTAAAAATCCTGCGTCAGAAGAGGTACAGTGGTGTAATAGTTATGTCACTGGACTAATCATCTAGCGTCTCAAACAAAAAAAAATCCAAAGAAGGTGAATTCAAACTCTACCACGTCAGTTCAAGAATTTGAATTCAGTTTTAAAGCTCCACAAATAAATAATGCCCTGCAAAAATAGTGACCATGTTAAAAACCCAGCTGTCTTTCTGGGAATGAAACCTGCTGTTCTTCCTTGGTCCAGAGGACTATATGATGACTCTTAACTGACCTCTGAAGTGACGAACCACAACCTCAGTTCAAAAAATCAACAACAACACCATCTCAAAGGAACTCGGAATGGGCAATAAACGACAGTCTTGCCACTAATGCCAACACCCCAGAACAAATTTTAAAATTAATGGACTTCTCGCCTTCATTTTCCCATTATATATGAGAAAAAGCACATTAACTGGTCCTTCATCCCTTTGTTGGTTGTGACACAGCACAATTGTTATGCTTCCCTACATATAACTCATCAGATGAAATGCTTTAGCACACGAGTGGTAAGGTCTGAGAAAATGCAAATATTATCACAGAATTATCAACCTGTGCCATCCACAATCAGAAGATCACACGATTTATCAACATGAAAGAAGCTTTTATATTTCCAGCATTCGCAATATTCTGTTTTTGAATGAATAACTGTCAGTCTGAGACAGTTTGGAAATAAAAGTTGTTCAGCTTTAAACAAGTACTGTATTTTAATGGTCTGTATGTACATTACAGGAGGCTCGCAGTGAAATTACTTGCCTCAAGTCTACTTTAAAACCCAGCATGAATACTTCCTGAAAGGCACCAGAATAAAAATAAATTAATTCACGATTTCATTACCTCTGATGCCGGCGGTGGAGGCTGGGAAATGGGCAGGTCCATTGTCAGCCCGTTTACAGTGGCACTCCCAAGGAGCTCAAGTGGAGAGCACTGTTTGACAACACTGATGAGTGATGGAAGTTTGGGCTGTGAGCTTTCGACAAACTCCCTGCAGAGCGGGACTCCATGGTACACTGAACCCTGAACAGATCGACAGACAGGCCAGGAAGTGGCGAGTCACAGAGACGAACTAACGACACGCTTCCTCTCTCACTCCGTTTACTAAACCCTATCTCATTGAATCAACAAGCTCTTTACATGAAGGGTGGGGCAAACCTTTCTGTGCCCTTTTTTCCCCCATTCTCCTCTTTCTTTCGTTCTCTTCCAATGTTTTTTTTCAAGCTACTTTACATTCTTTACATGCAAGTTGGAAAAGAACAACCGGCAGAGTATTCTACTGCAAGGAAGATTGTAACCAGCCCAATCCTGCCCTCTCTAGCCTAGGGGTGCTGCAGCAAGTTCAAACATCTCAAACACCACCCTGGTTGAGATTTTCTCATTTTGCTCGATCATCAGCATTACCATTAACCGTCCCACTGCAGCACAGCTGCACTGAAAGTGCAGTTTACGTGAATTATACAGCAACTACACCACAAGGTCAACTTACAAATATCCTATGGGCAACTAAGGATGGGCAAAAAAATGCAGCCTGGCCTGCTTCGCCTAAATGCACATGAAGGTGATATTTTATAAAAATACAATTTCACATTACAACAAATAACAGGTCACGGACAACTCACCAAGTTTACTTTGACAGCAATTTCCATCCTCACGACTTCCACAACCAAAAACGACAAGAACAATACAATGGTAACACCTCAAGGTTCCCCTGCAAGTCATACACCATCCTGACTTTGGCATACATTTCTGTCCATTCATAGTCATGGAGTGAAAATCCCGAAACTCCGGGTCAAACACAATTGTGAGAACATCTCCACCACATAGACTGCAGGAGTTCAACAAGAAGGCTCACCACCACTTCTCAAGGGCAACTTGGGATAGGAAAGAAATGCTGACCTTATCAGCACCTATGAAATCTTTTGTTTTAAATTGTTAAAGGTTTGCATGTTCCGCTGCTTTTAAAGAGGGCTAACTAGTTCCTCCATGGATTATGTTGGGAAAGGAAGCTTATCAGTATGATCCTCAGACCCATGCTAAACATGTGAAAAAATTATTTGATTGGGTGCTGCTTTGATTATGCATGCCATCCATTATTGGAACCAACCTTCCTTCTATGCTGCAACCACATAGCAAACTGCAGGTTGTACCTAAATTAGTCTTTATAAATTACAAATATATTGCCACTGAGTAAAATCTTTTCAAGGGGCCATGCGCTTGGAAAGAATAGTCCTCATACTACAAAAAAGAAAGAGGAAACATTGATTGGGGCCTAGATCAACTTTGAATTGCTAGAACGGAGACATCCTGGGGAATTGGAGGAGATTACAAAGATACGGAGCAAACAAAGTTGAGAATTATACATAAAAAAATGGAGCACTGCTTGAATGGTAGCCAATGTAGATCAACTAGCACAGGGGTGATAGCAAGCACGATTTGGTGCATGTTAAGACACAGGTAATAGACCTCACGTTTACTGAGAGAAGCAATCCTGGTCCAGCGAGAAGTCCATGGAAATTGTCAAGTGTACAGAATAAAACGCATGGTTCAGGTTTTCAGTAGCAGATGAAATGAGGGGGACGATTGTCCGAGCCCCGCGCCGCGACGGAGAATCGCTGCAACTGTGCCACGACACCCCGACGCTGGCACACGATTCTCCGAGGTGCGGGGAATCGGTGCCATTTGCGCCGGCGCGTTTGGTGTGGCGCCAGCGGCGGGCCGGCCGATTCTCCTGGGATGGGCCGAGCGGCCACTCCGACACGACAGAGTCCCGCCGGCGCCGTTCACCCCTGGTCACTGCCGGTGGGAACTCTGCGGGAATGCTCGGGGGAGGGGGGGGGCGGCCTATGGGGGGGGGGGGGGGTAGCTTTACCGCGGGGGGGAGCCTCCGATGGGGTCTGGCCCGTGATCGGTGCCCACGGCCTGAAGACAGGAGACTTTGCCTGTCGAGTGGCACATGAGCGGGAATTTGGCCGTTGAGCAGGAATGAGATGGGAAACTTGGCCTTCAGGTGGGGAAGGGGGTTGAAAGCTTGAGTACAGGCTGGAAGGCAGGCCAGAAGCTTGATTGCTGGGTGGGGAGGAGGACCAGAAACTCTATAGTTTGGCGGGGAGGAGGGCTGGATGTTTGACTATTGGGTGTGGAGGAGGGCTGAAAGTTTGATCGTCCAGTGGGGAGGAGGGCCGGAAGCTCAACTGATGAACAAGGGAATGACTGGTGCTTCAGTTCTGGAATCCATCTGGTGTCCAATCCTATCAGTGTTTTTATGTTTATGTTTAGGAGCACATGGGACAGAGATTACCTATCACAGGTCTGCTCGATATAAATTGTCCTGGATCATTGAGGGAAAAGCCATGCTGCAAACATTCCGGAGATTTTAATTTGCAAAAATATATCTAGTTATGACAGAAAATTTGGATTTGTGACAAATATCTGGGATCTGGCAACAAAATCACGAAAGGAATTCTCCACAGCCAGGGGACAATTTCTTCTGAGCTGCTCAAGTCAGGCACTCTTTTTTTGATTTAGATCAATCTAGTTGCCTCCAACTGGTGCAACGCCCAGTTCAAAGAATTGTTGAAACTGCTGTATGTCAACTGGCTCCACTTAATTGAGATGGGAAGGGGAGAGAGACTGCGGGGCTCATGAACAGGAGAAGCACCAAGATCCATGATTTCTCATCTTGCCCACCTCCATCTTATCGAGAGCAATTAGGGTTTGGCAATAAACACTGGCCCGCCATCCCATGAGTGAATTAAAAAAACAAACTTGATTGAGTGCCTTGTTGAAGTAATAGTGAGGATGCTGTGAGCAGTGCAGTTGACAATGCATACGCCAACTTTCAAAAGGTATTTGATTAAGTAGCACATGGTAGACTTGTTGGGAAATTACACCTCTTGAGACAAATGGGCCAGTGGCAACATGACTGTGAAATTGACCAAAGGATGGAAAGCAGAGAGTAGTATTGAATGGTTGCTTCAGACAAGAGGTGAGTTTATGGGTCAGTATTAGAGCCACTGTTCTCTCTGAGCAGTCATTAATATAATTAATGACCTGGATCTGAGCATACCGTGCATCATTTCAGTGGCAGCAGTCTACCAATGACACAATGTACTGTCACAACTCACCAAGACTTCATTGACATCATCCAAACCTGCCACCTCTACACTTAGAAGGACAATGGCAGCAGGCAGTTAGGACCACCACCACTTTCTAGGTTCCCCTCCAAGCCACAGATTATTCCTGATTTGGAACTCTTATCGCCATTCCTTCATTATTGCTCGGTCAAAAAACCTGGAAATTCCTTCCTCACAACACTGTGGGTGCACCCATACTACATGGCCTGCACCATTAAAGCAACAAATGCTGGCCTTGTAGGTAATGCACACATTCCATTCAAAAATAAAAGTGATGCTTCCCATTGACACATGCTGCATTTGGCCCACTTCATTCCCCACAACTAGACCAAGCATTGCTGCACAGCGGAGGGAGCTTCACTCTGTATCTTATACTTTGGCATTCTTAATGTGCGAGCCCAGGCTCTGGCTATTGGCAGCCTGTTCATCCTTGGTTTGTAGTTTCACAGACGATCATGATCCAGTCCTCAGCTACACTGCACTTTACCACACATCTCACTGGAGTGAGAATGCTGGTGATATTTTTATTTGTGACTAATCATCACAAACTTAAATGTTTTTCTGATGAAATTACTCAAACTTCCTCGGCACTGCCACACCAAACATTCCCATGTCAGATCAATGACGTGTTGAATGCAACATAGGGATCTTTTTGCCTCAACATTGAAATGGATAAGGATAGAGGCCGGGATTCTCCCCTACCCGGCGGGGTCCCGGCGGGATGGAGTGGCATGAACCACTCCGGCGTCAGGCCGCCCCAAAGGTGCGGATTTCACCGCTGTTTTAGGGGCCAAGACCTAACCTAAAAGGGCTAGGCCCGCGCCAGAGTGGTTGGCGCCCCGCCGGCCTGCTTGAACGGCCTTTGGCGCCCCGCCAGTCGGGACCGAAGGGTCTTCGCCGGCCAGCGGAAGTTCGCGCATGCGCCGGAGCGTCAGCGGCTGCTGACGTCATCCCCGCGCATGCGCAGGGGAGGGGGGGTCACTTCTGCGTTCGCTATCGTGAAGACTATGGTGAACGCGGAAGGAAAAAGAGTGCCCCCACAGCATAGGCCCGCCCACCGATCGGTGGGCCCCGATCGCGGGCCAGGCCACTGTGGGGGCATCCGCCGGGGCCAGATCGCCCCATGCCCACCTCAGGACCCTGGAGCCCGCCCGCATTGCCTGGTCCCGCCAGTAAGGTAGGTGGTTTGATTCCCGCCGGCGGGACCGACATGACAGCAGCGGGACCTCGGCCCATGGCGGGCCGGAGAATCGCCTGGGGGGGGGGGGGGGGGGGGGGGGGGCCGCCCCCCGCCCCCGGCGATTCTCCGACCCAGCAGGGGGTCAGAGAATCCCGCCCAGAATCTTTAACCGTGACATTTTCCACCCACTGTCATAATATCCACTAATGTATAAAATGAGATGCAGACAGGCAGTGATTGGCACACAGGATAACCAATGAACACACACAACACAGAACAACCAATCACCAGACAGGACAACACCACTATAAAGCCTACAGGGCATTAAGACTCTCCCTCTCTCACAGGACACAGCTACTGAGATAGTTAGAGTGCATAAGCCAGTGAGCATCATCGCCATGTGGTAGAGAGCTAGTCTGGTCAAGCCAGTAGGAGGTTATCAGTTAGATTACTAGAGTGTCAACCCACAGCAGATTATGTACAGCAATCAGCAAATTCAATAAAACAGTGTTGGACCATCTCCTGTGTCGGAAACCTGTTTCTAGTTTCACTGCATCTAGGTGCAGTCAACGTTGAACTAACTCACTTAACACATCACCCACAACAACAACCACTTTCAGATAACTCTGAGTGGGTTAAAATTTACCAAACGATAGACTTCATTACACTCAGAAATTTTATGTCAAACTCATCTCACTTGTGGCATTCACAAACATCTATTACCTTGGGTTGCATCGGACCCTGGACACCAGACCTGAAAGGCAAAAGCTATTTTCTATGCTGACCAACCATACTGCCATCCAACATCTTACTCAGTTTGGATCAGGTGTTGATCTTAGGGTCTTCCTAGTCTTGTGCGGCAATACCGCCCGGCAAACAGTGAATTAATTCACCGAGTCTGGCAAAAGAGCTTCCAACCATTGAACTTATCAGAAGACAAGCTTCCATTACCGTCTGTGCAAATTGAAAAAACAAATTGACAGCCAAATGCAGGTAATACAAGACGAAGTAAAGTTGCAGAGCAAGCATGACATGGTTATTAGCTGATAGCAATGTTGCAGAGTTTTACAACACAGGAGGAGGCCAGTCTGCCCCCAATGGCTCTTTGAAATAACGATCCATTAGTTTCACTTCCCTGCTCTGTCTCTATAACCCTGCAAGTCTTCCCTTTTTAAGTATAGGTCCAATTCCCTTTAGAAAGTTACTATTGAATCTACATCTACCACCCTTTCAGACAGCTCGTCCCGGATCATAACAACTTGCTGCATAAAGATCTCTCCACGTCTCAGAACTCTAGTTCTGCTGGCAGATATCTTTAAAAATTTGGCCGAAATTCTCTGGCCATCGGGATTCACTTTACCCACTGGCAGCACCACCCGCCCGGTGGCAATAGGGTGCCTTCACAGGAAGTCCCACTGACGATCGAATCCCGCCACCAGCGAACGCCGCACGCACGACTGGGGGCTGGAGAATCCCACCCATTATATTAAAGAGTCTAAGAGGACAAAGGGAGCACAGTGGCCAGCACTGCGCCAAGGACCCGGGTTCGATCCAGGCACCTGGTCACTGTCCGTGTGGAGTTTGCACGTTCTCCCCATGTCTGCATGTGTCTCATCACTGCCTCCCAAAAAGATGTGCAGAGCAGGTGAATTGGCACCGGGCAGCACGGTAGCACAGTGGCTAGCACTGTGGCTTCACAGCGCCTGGGTCCCAGGTTCGAGTCCCCGCTGGGTTACCGTTTGTGCGGAGTCTGCACGTTCTCCCAGTGTCTGCGTAGGTGTTCTCCGGGTGCTCCGGTTTCCTCCCACAGTCCAAAGACATGCAGGCTAGATGAATTGGCCACGATAAATTGCCCTTAGTGTCCAAAAAAGGTTAGGAGGGGTTATTCGGTTACAGGGATAGAGTGGAAGTGAGGTCTTAAGTGGGTCAGTGCAGACTCGATGGGCCGAATGGCCTCCTTGTGCACTGTATGTTCTATGTAAATCGCCCCTTAATTGGAAAAAGAATTGGGTACTCTAATTTTTTTTTAATGACAAAAAGGAATATCTATGCAGGAAAGGAGTCATATGGAGAAAAGAACAGTTAGAGTGTGAGACTGCCCAAGAATTCTCAATTTCAACACAGTGATGATGCAGAATGGAGGAACTGAATGTTTAGGAGGTTTGCTGCAACTTGGGAGAAGCAAATGAGGTTCAGTTATCGTACAACGACGAAAAATGGGGTTGGACTGAAAACAAGTACGAAAACAACCTTTTCTGTGTTGTGATAAGATCACTATGAGATTGTGATCAATGCCAACAACACATCAGCAAACGGAGGGCAGTCGTTCACAACTCATCAGTTTGCATGTTTGCTCTTTAATACATGGGATTTTGACAACCCCTATCAGGGATAACATAAATACTATTGGTCACAAACAAAAATTAATGTGACACACAAGGATAGGACTGAGTGTTGTCTCAGGGAGCAGTTTCTGGGCCAGAGTATAAATTACATTGATGGCACATGCTATGTTTTCTGCTGCCCATTTGCTATCTGATATTATGATGTTTTCTGCTGTGAAGATTGTCATCTTTTGAAGTGTCTGCTCAGAATGCACAACCTTGCGCTAAGGTCTCCTAGGTTTCTGGGCCGGGAGCAGTAGGGAGGAACAACTTGGTGCCAGTCCAAGAAGTCGGGTGTCCGCCTAGAGTTCGGGGTGGCATGGCTCAGACCGCTCAGAATGCAGTTTGTATTTTAAACACACCCCTCCTGGGTGCTCAAACTGCTGAGTGCTGCCTGTGTCCTTTGAATTCTCTGACAGCCTCTGGTCATCTGGGAGCTTGCACAGGCCTCCCCTCTGGACACCTTCATACCCCTGCTGCATCATCAAGGGGCTGGGTGTGGCCAAGCTCAATCAGGGGCCCACCAGGTGTTGGCACTCCTCAGAAGTGCTGCCCCACTGCAGACGAAGCAGTGCATCAACAGAACTCACCCCGACCACAGGACACCTGCCATGTGGCCTTTGGAATCCTCCCTGGCCTCTGCCTCTCTCAGGGCAGATTAGATTTAGATTTACTGTCACGGGTGCCAGTGGAGGTGGTGGAGGCAGGTAAATTGCAACATTTAAGATGCACCTTTATAGACACATGAACAGGTGGGGACTAGAGCGATACAGATGGTTTGGGCAATAAATAGTAGGTCTAAATAAGGAATGTGGATCGGCGCAGGCTTGGTGGGCCGAAGGGCCTGTTCCTGTGCTGTAATGTTCTTTGTATACCGAGGTGAAGTGACAAGTATTGTTCTCTGTACAGTCCCGGCAGATCGTTCCATACAATCAAAAATATAGGACATACGATAAATACACAATGTAAATATATAGACATGGACATGGGGTGAAGCATACGGAGTGCAGTATGACTCGGTACAGAAGTTGTGTGGAGAGATCAGTGGAGAGATCAGTTCAGTTCATAAGAGGTCATTCAGGAGTCTGGTAACAGTGGGAAAGAAGCTGGTTTTGAATCTTAGTGCCGTGTTCTCAGACTTTTGTTTCTGCCCGATGGAAGAGAGAATAACCCAGGTGGGAGGGATCTTTGATTTAGCTGCCCACTTTCCCAAGGCAGCTGGAGGGCAGCACCAGTGACCCCACCCCTTAGGATCACCAGCTGTCTCCTGGTGAGGCTGGCAGTGCTGACTGCCTGTGCCACCACTTCCCAGGCACTGTTCAGGAGGGCCGGCTCGAGTCTGCGGACCACTGGGGAAGAAGGTGTCCATCCTCTCCTCACTGGCATGGAGCTATATGTCCACCTCAGACTTAGAACTCGGGAAGGGGGCAGGTCTTTTGTGAGTCACCTTTGTGGCTACAGTGAGTGTATGGTAAGTGGAGCGCTTAAATACAGCTTCAGCTGTCAGGTTCTATGGCGCTAATTCTGGCCCCAGCAGTTACAACGCTCGCTGGGCTAGGAATTGCTCTCAATTCGCGTTGGCAGAGTGCTGGAAATTTGCATGTCTTGACTCGCTTACTGAATAGCGCTCCCAATGGAAGTGCGAATCGCACACTATTCAGTCCTGGCAGGAACACTTCTACTCCCAAAAAGAGAACTCTGGCTCCGATCTTTTGTCCATATTTGGACCAAGGCTGTAATGGGGTTAGTAGCTGAGTGACCCTGGCAGAACCAAACTGAGCATCAGTGAGCAGGTTATTGCTAAGTAAGTGCCACTTGAATGCACTGTTGCTGACCCCTTCCATTACTTTACTGATGATCGAGACTAGACTAATGGGGTTTTAATTGGCCAGCTTGGATTTATCGTGTTTTTTGTGTACCTGGGCGATTTTACTTGTTGTTGGATAGATGCCAGTGTTCTAGCTGTACTGTAACTGCTTGGCTAAGCACATGGCAAGTTCTGGAGCACAAGCCTTACGAATTATTGTCGGAATATTATCAGGGCCCATGCCTCTGCAGTATCCAGTACCTTTAGTCGTTTCTTAATGTCACATGGTTTGAATCAATTTGACTGAATACTGGCATCTGTAATGCTGGAGACCTCCGGAAGAGAGATCTGGGGATTTATGCCACAATTGAGAGAGCTGTCCTACACAATGGCCAAACAGCATGATGTAGGTACAACTACATGAATGCGGTCATTAGACACAGTTCCAGAGTTCTCCATGCGCAGCTGCTGAGTGAAGAGTAGTAGTCACCAGAGGTGGTGGCACAGTAGTGCACAATCAGAATGGAGTGTTCCTGGCAGTCCTTAACATTGAGACGGGACACCTGGGCCGGGATTCTCCCCTACCCAGTGGGGCAGGGGGTCCCGGCATAGCGGAGTGGCGCCAACCACTCCGGCGTCGGGCCTCCCCAAAGGTGCGGAATTCTCCGCACCTTTGGGGGCTAGGCCTGCACGGAGTGATTGGCGCCAAGCCGACTGGCGCCAAAACAGGCACCAGCGGCCTTTGACGCCCGCTGCCCGGCGCCGGGGCTGGCTGAAAGGCCTTCGCCGGTTCGCGCATGCGCCGGTGCGTCAGCTGCTGCTGACGTCACCACCGGCGCATGCTGGCTGGGGGATTCTCTTCTGCCTCCGCCATGGTGGAGGCTGTGGCGGCGGAGGAAGAAAAAGTGCCCCCCCGGAGTCCGATCGCCCCGCGTCCCCCCCCCAGGACCCCGGGGACCCGCTCGCGCCGCCAATCCCGCCGCCACCAGAGGTGGTTGAAACCACGGCGGCGGGAGAGGCCTCTCAGCGGCGGGACTTTGGCCCATCGCGGGCCGGAGAATTGCCGCAGGGGGCTCGCCGAACGGCGCGGAGGGCACGCTGGTCAGCGGGGCGTGATTCCCACCCCTGCCAATTCCCAAGTGGCGGAGAATTTCTGCCACGGCGGGGGCGGGATTTTCGCTGGCCCCGGGCGATTCTCGGACCTTGCGGGGGGTCGGAGAATTCCGCCCCTGAAGTATCATGGCATCAGGTCATATGTGGGCAAAGAAACCACCTGCTGATTACCAGCCACTGCCCTCCCTCAGCTGGTGATTCAATATTCCTCGATGTTTAACACCACTTGGAAGAAGCCATTGAGTGCAGCAATGGCACAGAATGTTTTCTGGATAGGGACTCCAGTGACCATTAGCAAGAGTTACTTGGCAGCACCACTACTGACTGAGTTTGCCAAGTACTGAAGGACAGAACGAACAGATTGGGTTTTCAGCAGGTGCTGAGAGTCTAACACAAAATTAAATCCTTCTTGACTTTGTTATTGAATCTACCCTTTATAGATCCATCTGTCCGTAACAGCAGAGGTAGGAATTGTGGTGATATGCATCACTGTAAATACACAAAGGGTTAATGTAGATACCCTATGACTAAGTAAACACTAGAGGGAGCACCAGAGACGTCATGACATGCAGACATACAGCTAATGAATTTCATAATATACACCAGTGTATCATGGTGCAGACACACACTGATGGACACACAGAGGGACCAATCAACATGTACAAACACCGCAGCCAATCACCAGTTAGAATACACACACTATAAAGGCAGAGGGCACCACGGTTCCCGCTCATTCTGGGTGCTGCCTCCGAGTGTAACAAGAACTCATCCAGCCCAGCACAGACTCACACCACGTGCTGAGAGAATCAACTGGTTCGGACAAGGCCTAGGTCTCTAGTTTAAGTTAGCATCATTTAGACCCACAGTCATCGTGTGTTAGTTAGTTAGAAGTAGTTAATAAAATTGAGTTGAACCTTCATCAGTGTTGGAAGTGTCTGTTCATCTCTCAAGTCTACACTAGCCAACACCTCAATGAACACACAGAATAGGACACGACCAATGGGCAGTCAAGACACCCAGAGGTGACACTACCACAAGGGGGCATTACACAACCCATATACAAGGACAGGGCACATATGCTCTTTCTCTTTCCACAGGCCACACTTGAGAGTAGGACAGAGGCAGATCAGAAGCATCATATCCACCACGTGGCTTCGAGTAGACTGGTTAGTTAGACTGAGTTACTATAGCAAGATTAGCAGAGAGCCAAACTCAGAGAACTGTGCTAATGGTTCAATAAATCTCATTGAACTTACTTCAAAGTCTGGAGTATCTTTTGGTCAAAGCTGCATCGAGTTTCAGCCAGTGTTATCCCAGAGTACAAAGCACAACAGGAATGACCATGTGTACCCGAGTACAATACAAAACAGAGGTCATTGTTCGACTCTTGCATGTTCTCCCAGTGTCTGAATGGGTTTCCTCCGGGTGCTCTGGGGACCTCCCACTGTCCAAAGATTGCAGGTTCGGTGGATTGGCCAGGCTAAATTGTCCTTTAGTGTCCAAAGGTTAGGTGGGGTTGCAGGGATAGGGTAGGGGAGTGGGTTTAGGTAGGGCACTCTTTTGGAGGGTCGGTGCAAACTCAATGGGCCAAATGGCCTGCTTCTGCACTATAGGTATTCTATGATTCTATGAACTGACCTCAGGACCCCTGTGCTAGGGAGTGTGAAAAAATAATCATCATGAACCAAAGCCTGTGGAATTCATTACCGCAGGAAGTAGTTGAGGCCAAAATATTAAGGGCGGGATTCGCTGTCGGCTGGAATCGGGAAATATGATTGGGCGGAGAATCGGTTTTGACAGCGAAATTGTGGCGGATGCCAGTTTCACGCCAAACCGCAATTCTCCGGTGCCTCGACCGCGGCATCAATACGTTCCACTCCACATGTACAGTAAGAACCCTTGGCATATCATTAACGGGTCTAACCAGGTATTCTCCTTGCAGTTCAGAAGCGGCCTTGCGGTTTTCCGTCTCCACCAGGGTGAGATCCCGACGGCCAGGTTCACTTGTGCTTATAAAAATCGTGAAACAGGCGCCGTGGCTGCTGAGTGAGAGAGAGAGGTATGGAAGGTGTCTAACATCGCCATAGTTTGCTGACAGTCATGCCACTGGCCATGAGGCTTCTGTCAAGGCCGGAGGAGTAGCAGGAGGGGGGGGATGGCTAGGAGATGGGATGTGGGGTCAGAGCGGACGGGCACGGAACACCATCGCAGCGGCCAGTAAGGCAGCTGCTCACTCCACTGACTGCTCACTGTGAACTTAGGGCCACAGGCCGCATGGGTGTCCCCCCAGGCCACCCACCCTCTGGCCCCAGTCAATCCATCAGCGGGATGGTTGTGCGCGTGTTGGCTGGGATGTGTGTGTGTGGGGATTGAAGTGTGTATCTGTGGTTGTAGTTTGTCAGCCTCCCCAATGGACCCGGCGAATCCTGCGACATTTTTCTTTGGAATCGATTGTGTTCCACATGGCGCCGATGCTAGTTCCTTAACAGTCGCTGAATCGGTCCAGGTGTGGCACCAGATTTGCTGTTGTGCTGAATCCTGCCCCAGCGTCAATCTCAGCAACGGAGAATTCCGCCACATACATTTTCAAGCAGATAGAGTACTTAGAGAGAAGGGGATCAAAGGATATGGGGGGGGAAACGGGATTAGGTTATTGAGTTGGATGATCAGCCATGATCATAATGAATGGCGGAGCAGGCTTGAAAGGCCAAATAGCCACCTCCTGCTCCTATTTTCTATGCATCTGGTTGTTATTTAATGATACTTCCTGAGAGCTCTACACAGATTATGCAGTGAGATGACGTACCGATTGGACCTGTGAAAATGTATCCCAGTGAGAATCAGTGCGTAGGATAGAAGGCGGGAAAATAGACAGCCTAAACCCAGTGTGAAATGTTCGGGGGAGCCTGAGTTGAGGGTTTGCAGTACAAGTAGAAACTGCAGGCAATACATGTGAGAAGCAAAACCTTATGTAGAAAACTTCCTGAAGCGCTTCACTGGTTTGTAATCAGACAAATCCCTGAACCAAAAGAGGATTTATTATAGGATGACTCAAAAGAGGTTTAAGGCGGGCCTTAAATGAGAAAAGAGGCGCGGAGGGACAGAGTGCTTTACAAAGGTGATTACAGAGATTAAACCAACAGCTGAAGGCATGGCAATTAATAATGGGGTGAAAGGAGTGGGTGTGTGTTGGAGGCCAGGTTTCTTAAAAGGTTATAGGGTTTAGGGAGATGATAGAGAGTTGGGTATTTAAACATGAATATAATAATTTTAATTTTGAGGTATTGGTGGTCTCAAAGCCTATGTAGGTCGTGCGTAGCAGAGAGGTGGGGCCTGGCACAGAGTTTTGGAGGAGCTCAAGTGTATGGGAGGTGAAGGATGGATCAGCTCTTCCTCCTCAGCCCCCCTTTCTCTTTCACTACGGATGTGGCTAGCAGCATCAAAATGATAAGACCATTTGCAACAAGAAGCAATAGTCATTTAGTCAGTCTCCAGCTGCAAACGAAAAACACACTGTAACCCTTTCAAAGTCAATATGGAGTTCACAAATCATTTGCTGTACACACAGCACTTTGGATAAATATGCAAAAGCAAAAGCACCCTTAAATCCCAATTCAAATTCATCTGAAGCAGGTTAGAGTGTGTACGTAGATGTGTAGCGGGAATGGTAGTTTTAATAAAGGCAAAATGAGTCAGATGTGTAACATAAAAGAAGACGTTTATTTGTAATATGTGCTATTTACAATGGGGCCCGGTTGAACCTCACCGGGTTCCTGTCTGGCCGACCTGATATACAAAATGGAATCAGCCCCGTAGTTAACGGGGGAATTCATATTCCTTAAGCCACAGGAGGAAAATAATCGGCCCAGCCACGTGTGTTCCGTGCAGGTTATTATAGTATTGGATAGGAGTTTAGTGTGAGAAGAGGAGTTAAGAGTGGGACGAGGATTGTGTACCTTGTGAATAATGGAATGCAAAAGATAAGGGTGAGAATTCCCCCCCAAATTTTTAAGTGTGGTCTCCGGCGGGAAACGAGGTGCAATTCCCGTCAGGTGGTGGTATGCAATCCGGATCACAATCCCCGACACTTAGAGGGATAGAATTGGATTCCCCAATAGTGGTTCATAGTGAATGAGCAGCCAATTTCACACCATGTCTGATTTTACGTTCAATCGTGTAAAATGGACTGCTCCTTCACAAATCTTGAACTCCCTCCAAGACTAATTTTACCCTCGCATATCTAAAAGGGAAGCCAATTCAAAAAATATGGTTGGCAAGCTTTCTTAGCCCCTATAATTTGTTTCTAAAATAATAAAAAAGGTAAACTGTCTCTGCTCACTAGCTCAGTGGTCGTACTCTTGATCAAGTTAGAGGGTTGTAACTTTAAGCTCCATTCTGGAGACTTCAACCAATCCAGGTCGACACTCCAATGTAGTATTGAAGGGGGGGGGGGTGGTATCTGCCCTTTGATGTAAAAAAAAATGCCATGGATCGATATAAAAAAGAGCAGGGAGCTGTTCCCAGTGTCCTGCTCAATATTTAATCTTCAACCAACATAATAATCGCTGTTCGATGTATTTGTTATATTTGACCTCGAAATGAGCTTCCGACCACATGTCCACACCATTACCAAGATCACTGATATCCATGTCCATTACATTAGCTGATATTCTGGCGAAACCCTCAATCATGCTTTGTTAACCCTATACTTGACTATTCCAACATACATCTGTTAGACTTGCCTGTTCTGCTGTCAGAAAACCGGAGGCCATCCAAAACTTTGCTGATTATGTTTTAACTTGCACCAAGTCACTCTCACCGCCTCCTTTTTGACAGCTGACCCATCCTGGCTCCAGGTTGATCAATGGCTTAGTCTTTTAAAAAAATTATTACCTCTCTATGGTCTTTAAATCTTCTCCAGCCTGACAAAGCCTTCCGATCCAAATTACCCCCACCTCAGGAGTTTTATGTTCCACCAATTCTGGCCTCTTGAACATCCCCGAATTGAATCACTCCACCATTGGTGGCCATGCCTTCGGCTACAAAGGTCCTAAATCTCTGGAATTACCAGCCTCAACTTCACTACCTCTTTAGTTCTCTCTCCTCCTATAAGACGTAAAACAATTGCTTCGACCAAGCATTCGGGCATCTGCCAGAATATCTCCATATATGCTTCAGTGCAAAATGTTGTTCAAAAATACTCCTGCAGTGTGATTTGGAACGTTTTTTTAAATTAAAGATGATATCTAAATGTTACTCATTGTAGTCTTTGCTGGAATGAAGGAAACATGGTCACCAATTTGTGCATAACATTGTCCCACAAAAAACATCAAAACAAATGATTAGATAACTGTTGAAGGATAAACATTGGTCAGGACACGAGAAGAACTCCCCCTACTGTTCTTTTGTGTCTCAGACGCATTTAATCTAATTGAGAGTTAGAAGGGCCACTCGTTTAAGGTTACAGTCAACAAACAGCAGGCTAGAAATTCATTTATCTTGATTAAAGGTAAGGATATTTATGCTTCACCGGACATTGGTGAGACTGCATCTCAAATAATGTGTACTGTATTGGTCTCCTTATTTAAAGAAGGATGTAAATGTGTTTGAGGCGGTTCAGAGGACGTTTACGCGATTGATACCTGGAATCAGTGGGTTTTCTTACGAGAAAAGGTTGGGCATGTTTCCACTAGAGTTTAGAAGCGTTTAAAAGATTGAAGTAAATCTGATCCTGAACGGTATTGACAAGGTCGACATTGAAAGGATGTTCCTCTTGTCGGTGAGTCCAGAACGAGGGGGCATGGTTTTACAATTAAGGGCCGCCTTTTAGGACAGAGATAAGGAGAAGTTTTTCTGTGAGGGTTGTGAGACTTTGGTACTCTCTGCCTCAGGTGGTGGTGGTGGTGGCAGGATTACTGAATAATTTAAGACAGAGTTAGATTGATTTCCTTGTCTAACAAGAGTCTAAGGTTATCAGGGGTACAAAGAACAGTGCAGCACACGAACGGGCCCTTCGGCCCACCAAGCTTGTACCGTTCATGATGCCACCTTTGCCAAAACCCTCAGTACTTCCCTGTGCCGTATCCCTCTATACCCATCCTATCCATGTATTGGTCGAGATGCCTTTTGAACGCCGTTAATGTATCTGCTTCCACAACCTCCCCTGGCAACTCGTTCCAAGCACTCGGCACCCTCTGTGCAAAAAACCTGCCTCATACATCTTCTCTAAACTTTGCCCCCTGGTGACTGACCCCTCCACCCTGGGAAAGAATGCCTGCCCATCCACTCTATCCATGCCCCTCATAATCTTTCGACCTCCATCAGTTCACCCCTCAACCTCCGTCTTTCTCATGAAAACAGTCCGAGTCTATTCAGCCTCTCCACATAGCTAACACCCTCCAGACCATGCAACATCCTGGTAAACCTCCTCTGCACACTCTCCAAAGCCGCCACATCCTTTTGGTAGTGTGGCGATCAGAATTGTGCGCAATTTTCCAAGTGCGGCCTTACCAAGGTTCGATACAACTGTAGCGTGACTGGTCAGTTTTTATACTCAATGCCCCGTCCAATGAACAACAAAACAAAGAACAAAGAAAATTACAGCACAGGAACAGGCCTTTCGGCCCTCCCAGCCTGTGCCGATCCAGATCCTTTATCTAAACCTGTCGCCTATTATCCAAGGATCTACTTTCCTCTGTTCCCCGCCCAAGAAGGCAAGCATTCCCTACTCTTTCGTGACTACCTTGTCCACTTAAGAACCATAGAATACAGTGCAGAAGGTGTAGCCACCTTCAACAATCTGTGGACCTGCTCGCCCAGATCTCTGACTTTCTATATTCCTAAGAGCTTTACCATTTACAGTATATTTCCCCTCTATGTTAGACCTACCAAAAAGCATTACCTCACATTTGTCTGGATTAAACTCCATTTGTCATTTCTCTGCCCATGTCTCCAACCTATCTATGTCCTGCTGTGACTTCTGACAATCCTCAATGCTATCTGCCACTCCACCAACCTTGGTGTCATCTCCGAGCTTACTAATCAGACCGGCTACATTTTCCCCCAAATCGTTTATGTACACGACAAACAACAGAGGCCTCAGCACCGATCCCTGTAGAACACCACTAGTCACAACCTTCCATTCTGTAAAACACCCCTCCACTGCTACCCTTTGCCTTCTGTGACCGAGCCAGTTCTGTATCCATCTTGCCACCTCACCTCTGATCCTGTGTGACTTCACCTTTTGTATCAGTCTGCCATGAAGCACCTTGTCAAAGGCTTACTGAAGTCCCATATAAACAACATCCACCACCCTCCCCTCATCAATCATCTTTGTCACCTCCTCAAAAAACTCGATCAAGTTAGTGAGGCACAACCTCCCCTTCACAAAACCATGCTGCCTATCGCTTATGAGTCCATTTGTTTCCAAATGGGTATAAATCCTAACCCGGAGAATTTTCTCCAATAATTTACTTACTACAGACATTTTTTTTTTTTTTAATAAATTTAGAGTACTCAATTCATTTTTTCCAATTAAGGGGCAATTTAGCGTGGCCAATCCACCTAGATTTGCACATCTTTGGGTTGTGGGGGCGAAACCCACGCAAACACGGGGAGAATGTGCAAACTCCACACGGGCAGTGACCCAGAGCGGGATCGAACCTGGGACCTCAGCGCCGTGAGGCCACAGTGCTAACCCACTGCGCCACCATGCTGCTACTTACTACAGACATAAAGCTCACCGGCTTATAGTTTCCAGGATTATCCCTGCTATCTTTCTTAAACAGCGGTACCACGTTAGCTATTCTCCAGTCCTCTGGGATCTTACCTGTAACCAATGAGGATACAAGGATGTCAGTCAATGAAAAATGAAATGAAATGAAATGAAAATTGCTTGTCACAAGTAGGCTTCAAATGAAATTACTGTGAAAAGCCCCTAGTCGCCACATTCCGGCGCCTGTTCGGGAGGCTGGTACGGGAATTGAACCGTGCTGCTGGCCTGCCTTGGTTTACTTTCAAAGCCAGCAATGCCCCAGCAATTTCCTCTCTTGCTTCCCTCCGTATTATGGGGTAAATGCCATCCGGCCAGGAGACGCATCTACCTTAATATCTTTTAAAAGACCTAATACCTCCTCCTTTTCGATGTTAACATGATCCAGACTGTCCACACATCCTACCTAAGAATCATCTTCCACAAAGTCCGTTTCTTTGGTGAACACTGAAGCAAAGTATTCATTTAGTACCTCACCCATTTCCTCTGGCTCAACACACTGTCCTTAAGTAGTCCAATCCTTTGCCTGGCCACCCTCCTGCTTTTTACATATGAATAAAAAGCTTTGGGATTCACCTTAATCCTACTTGCCAAGGTAGATGGGGAATGTGGAACTCAACACAAACAGATCAGCTATGATCTTATTGAAGGTGGAGCATGCTCCAGAGGCCAAATAGCCTACTTCTGCTTTTATTTTGTAAGTGTCTATGTTTTCTGGGTGCAGGGTCTGCAATTCACAATGTGCCAAGTCCATTCAGACTAAGGAGACAACGGGTAAATTTTGTGTAGTCACCTTATCAGAATGATTGTGGCATTAACTGGTGCACCACCAACATTGCCCCTTAATGCTGTCAGTGGCCTCGGTACAAAGCACTGTTTACCAATTAGATGATACAGACAGTTACTCTTTCCTAGAGGCAAGCTGTCCCTTAAAGGGAAACTGGACAAAAAGTTGTTGCATTGAAAGTGTTTGGAAACTGACAGCAGGACAGATAGAGATATCTATAGTGATGGACGTAGCATTAGAAGCATTCGTGGTACAGGTGGGCATGAGGGAAGATGCCATCGTCCCATGAGGGACCAGGAGACCCAGAGCTCCATCTTTAGAAGGGAGTGGGAAAAGTCAATACCCACAAGAGGTTTAATGACCTCACATGGATGGTTAAGGTCAGTAAGTGCATGTTCACAAGACATCTAATAATCGTCACACTCACATAATGCATGGCACCTCCAGCTTTAACATTCAGATATTCCACCTCACCCTCACACACCCCTAATACTGCTAGCTTTACACCCACCTCTTATTGCATCCAGTTCAGCATTCAGCACATCACCCAAGCACTGTGCTATTCAATCACTGACATTTTGCCTTCTCTAATACAGTACAAGGTAGCACACAATAGAATGGAACAAAGCAGAAACAACAGAAGACAATTATGCTAGATTCCTCAGCCATGGAAAGGATATGGTGCTCTTCATCGTTAAGCCATTTGTGACAGGGTCTATAGCATCCAACATTGCTATGAACATTGAGAATGATGGAATCCAGGTGCCTTATGACCTTTCTCACCCTAGACTTGCCCTGGCTTGATCAGCAATCAGACAATGGACTCTCTAGTTTTCCACCTTAATCCTCTTCCCTCATCCTTTTGATTTCCTACTTTCAGATATCAAAGGCTATCAGCCACAGGAGGAGGAGAGCAACAGTACTGAACTGATGAACAAACCCAGTATTTGACCTGCCATTTGCAGCAACCAGATCAGACACTGACACTGCATTACCTTGGAAGGTTGCACAAAATCCAATGTGCAACGTGATAGGATGATTCCCTTGCTAGTTCACTGCAAGGCTAGGTAGCAAACAAGTACTGCTGCTGAGGACGCAAGATGAGGATTGGACAGCGCTGCTGACTGGCATGTATACCGTGATGCTAGATGCATTCGCTGACCTTCCAGGTACCTTATGTCACTGTCAAGGAGAGTTGCAGAGTCTGGCTTCGACTGATTCTACGATAGCATAACTTGACAGAGGGCATGGTGTGGAACTTCTTTTTATTCTTTCATGGGATGTGGTTGTCATTTTACGTAGAAACATATGAATTAGGAGCAGAGGTAGGCAATTTGGCCCCTCGAGTCTGCTCTGCTATTCAATATAATCAAGGCTAATTTGACTGTAACCTCAACTCCACATTCCTATCTACCCCTGATAACCGTTCACCCCCTTTGTTGATCAAGAATCTATCTAGCTCTGTCTTAAAAATATTCAAAGATTCTGCTTCCACTGCACGTTGAGGAAGAGAGTTCCAAAGGCTCACGGCCTTCTGAGAGAAAGAAAATCCTCATCTCCATCTCGAATGGGCAATCCCTTATTTTTAAACAGTGACCCCTATTTCTAGATTCTCCAACAAGAGGAATCATCTTCTACACATCTACACTGTCAATACCCCTCAGGAACTTAAAACGTTTCAATCAAGTCGCCTTTTACTCTTCTAAACTCTAATAGATACAAACATAACAGTTCAAACTTGCCTCATAGACAACACGGCCATTCCTGGTTTTAAGAACAAAGAACAAAGAAAATTACAGCACAGGAACAGGCCCTTTGGCCCTCCCAGTCTGCGCCGATCCAGATCCTTTATCTAAACCTGTCGCCTATTTTCCAAGGATCTACTTCCCTCTGTTCCCCGCCCGTTCATATATCTGTCCAGATGCATTAGTCTCGTGAACCTTCTCTGAACTGTTTCTCATGCATTAACATCTTTCTTTATATATAGAGACCAATGCAGTACACACTACTCCAAATGCAGTCTCACTTGTGCTCTGTACAGCTGAAGCATAACTTCCCTGCTCTTGTATTCAATTCCCCTCACAATAAATGATAACATTGTATTTACTTCCCTCATTACTTGCTGTTACCTGTATACCAGCCTTTTGTGTTTCATGTATGCACTAGGAGACCCAGATCCCCCTGCATCTCAAGAGCTGTGAAATCTCTCATTATTTAGATAAGCGTCCTTTTTATTCTTCCTGCCAAAATGGACAATTCCACATTTGCCCACATTCTATCCCATTTGCCATTTTTTTGCCCACTTATTTAACCAATGTCCTTTTGTAGCCTCCTTATGTTCTCTTCACAATTTACTTTTTAAAATCTTTTTAAAAAAATTTAGAGTACCCAACTAATTTTTTCCAATTAAGGGGCAATTTAGCATGGTCAATCCACCTACCCTGCAAACACGGGGAGAATATGCAAACTCCACACGGACAGTGACCCAGAGCTGGGATTGAACATGGGATCTCGGCGCTGTGAAGCAGCAGTGCTACTCACTGCGCCACCGTGCTGCCCGGATTTACTTTCCGAACACACTGTTGTCAGCAAATTTAGCAATCAGATCTTCAGTCCCTTTATCCAAGTCATTTATATAAATTGTAAAAGATTGAGACCCCAGCACTAATCCATGTGGCACACCACTCGTCATAACCTGCTAACCAGAAAAAGGCCCACTTATACCAACTCTGTTTCCTGTTAGCTAGGCAATCTTCAATCCATGCCAATATGTTACTCCTGACACAGATTTTATTTTCCTCAATAACATTTGATGGAACACCTTATCAAATGTCTTTTAGAAATCTAAGTACAGCACATCCGCTGGTTCCCCTTTATCCACAGCACATGTGACTCCTTCAAAGATCTCCAATAAATTGATTCAACACAATTTCCCTTTCATGATTGCGTTGAATTTTTCCAAGTGTCCTGCTATATCTATAATAACATCTATAATAATGGCTTCTAACATTTTCCATATGATAGATGATAAAGCTATGTTATGTATCAGAGTAACATCACTGGCTGGTGTGATGTCATGTGTTATGCAATTACACAATCGGAGCATTTTGTGTTCATTGAACCCTATTTGAGCACCATCTCGTAAATAAACCCATTTGCACTACGTTATACGAACGTAACGTACCCCACCTCTGATTCTTTATTTTTGAAGCTACAACACAGAACATAACAAAAGAAAAACTGGCAACAAAATCTGGGTCGTAAAAAAATAAAGGGAGAAAACAACTTTCAACGACAATTTTGTGAGCCTGAAGAAGGAGTCAATCGACGGAGATCCAGGCCCATACACCATCGGGAGTGAGGTCGGGAGAAATATCGCGGATTTCAAAGGCAAAATCATAATTGTGGCAGTAAAAACAATTCTCAAGTAAATACTTGGTCGACGCACAAGTTTGTAGCGGGGCATCGGCGCATCATCTGGTCAATCGCGACAGCCGAAGGGTTTTCAAAAGCAAACCAAATATCTGACAACTGCGAGTTACTGGGGGCTCACTTCAAATGCAGGGTCAAAGTTTTCAGTGCACTTACCGTTGTAGTGGATAGAGCTTCAAAGATCATGCATGAGGCACTGAGGACAGGCTGAAGGCGGAGTAGCACAGATCAGGAGCTGCAACCCAAAAACTAACAGGAAGAAAAGGCACCATGGATGCACTTGATAAGGAGGAGAAGACATGGAACTCTTATGAGGAAAGGTTCCAGACGTTCCATAAAGCTAATCAGACACCAGCAGGCCTGCACACTGTGATCTTCCTCAGCTAAGTTGGGAACAAAACATTCATGTTACGACGGAAATTAGTATACCCAACTAAAGCTGGAGACAAATCATATGATGAGTTAATGACTGTCTTGCAAGAACGTTTCTCTCTACATCCAGTATTATTAACTGAAAGATTCTGGAGAAAGGAAAAGACATTTCGCAATTTGTAGCATCAATTTGTTGCTAGCAAAGTACTGTGGATTTGGGCAGACTTTGTGTGATACACTTTGCGACCGATTAGTTTGTGGCCTCGGGAATGAAACTATCCAAAAGGAAATTGTTGACTGAAGGTGCATTAACCCTAAACTCTGCTACAGAAATCACAACATCTGTGGAACTTGCTGTGAGAGAAGCTTCACTGATTGGAGTTCGAGCTAAAGTCCATAAAATGGAGTCTGAGAGAAGCAGGTCCACCAAGACCCTACCATGTCACCACTGCAACCAAGTGGAACACATGGTTAGAGATTGTTGGAGCAAGGAGAACAAGTGCGAAGATTATGGTAAAGTTGGTCACATTGCCAAGGCATGTTGGTCACGCCAATCTTCATCAGCACAAAAGTGTAACAAGAAAAATACTGAGAAGTCTACAGAGCGAGTTTACAGTCAAATGATTCAATGAAGACTCACCAAGTACCAAAGTGTCAAGTTTCAGTACTCAGCGTTCTAGCAGTGCAAGGAGACCAGCAACAATTTTGGGTCAATAAAACAATAAATGGGAACACTATTAAGATGGAAGTGGATATGGGCACTGCAGTATCACTTATACTTGAACCAGTTAGCTGGACACTGGTTTATGAAGCAGAGCAAGGCCAACAGCGCAGGTTCAATTCCCGTACTGGCGGGGGTTATTCATGAAGGCCCCGTCTTCTTAACCTTGCCCCTTGTCTGAGGTGTGGTGATCCTCAAGTTAAATCGCCACCAGTCAGCTCTCCCCCTCAAAAGGGGAAAGCAGCCTATGGTCACCTGGGACTATGGTGACTTTACATTACCTGAATCGCTATACCATCAGAAATTAAAGTATCTGTCATTACAATCATCTGATGTGGTCTTGAGGAGGTTATGCTGCTGAAGGGCTTCATCAAGGTGACTGTGGAAGTTAATGAGCAGAAAGTGGAGTTGCCTCTGAAAGAAACTTTCCAACATTGTTTGGGAGATCCTGGTTAAGGAAGGTTAAGCTAAACTGGGCCGTTGTGAACCAACTTGTGGATTTTATGAACAATTGTCAACCACTTCTGAAAAAGTATGCAAAGGAGGTATTCGAGGAGTCATTTGGATCCATGACTGGGGTCGAAGTGAAACTCAAGATAAAGACAGACAGCCTGTCTAAGTGTTTGAAAGTGCATACCGTACCCCAGCCATTCGACCTAAAGTGGAAGAAGAACTTGAGAGGTTACTGAAGAGAGGAATCCATGAGCCTGTCACAACCAGCAATTGGGCAACCCGAATTGTCCCAGTCTTAAAGAAGGATGGTTCAGTACAAATATGCAGGGATTTCAAAATAATTGTCAACCCTATATTATGTGCTGGTCTTTACCACCTATTTCTGCAGAAATCTTTGGAGATCAAATATTTAGCAAATTTGATCTCCTCCAAGCCTATCTGCAAATGAATGTCGCCATTGAGTCTCAATTCCTGATCGTAATAACACACAAGGGAGAGTTTCGGTATTGGAGGCTTCCATGCAGGATAACGTCAGCACCAACTCTTTCCAACGATCTATGGATCAGATCTTGAGTAGGCTATCAGGTGTGCAATTCTACCGAGAGAACATTTTGATCACAGGTTCAAACGATGAAGAACATGTAAAGAACCTAGAAGCTATTCTTGCAAGGCTGCAACTACATAATCTCAGGGTCAAGAGAAGTGCAAATTTCCTGAATCTTCTATTCACTATCTTGGACACATAATTGACAAAGGCGGTCTTCGCAAAGAACCTAAGAAGATGTTGGAGTCAGCTTGGCTCGGCAGGATGATTGTGAGGATGCTTACCAAAATGTCAAAATAAATTACAGGATTCAAAGTTATTGGTCCATTATAACCCAAAACTGAAGCTGCAGCCTGCTTGCAACGCATCACCCTATGGAGTCGGAGCAGTTGCCTCGCATACAATGCCTTCAGGCAAAGGGCGACCAATAGCATTCATTTCCAGGATGTTGAGTAGTGTTGAGTTCAACTATGTTCAACTTGAGAAAGAAGCTCTCAGCATTATTCTTCATATTCAAAGGTTCCACCATTACTTATTTGGCATCAATTTATTCTATTGATCGCCCATCGTCCCTTAGCAACAATTTTTGGACCGCATAAGGGGATCCCTTCGCTCACTGCTTTCAATTACAACATTTGGGCATTAATCTTGTTGGCACATGATTATGTAATCGAATATCATAGGTCTGTACAGCACACAAACCCGAATACTTTGTCTAGAATGCCGCTGCATGATCGACAAGGGCAAAAAGATGAGGACGAATATGATGACCATTTTAACAACATATTCTATCAGTTTCATGTGGAAAATGTTCTGATAACATCTTCTCAGGTGCGAAAACTTCCCCAAATAGATCCAGTGATGGGGAAGGTGTTGGACATGATTCAAAAAGGCACTCCAACACAAGAGCACAGAAAGAATCCAGACCTTAAACCCTATCTTACCAGGCATCTTGAGTTAACAGTACAAAATGGAGTATTGTTGTGGGGTATTAGAGTAATCATTACACCGTGTCTATGAAGTAGAATCCTGGGACAGCTACACAAGAGCCATCCTGGTGTAGTTTGAATTTTTTGTTTGTAAAATATTTTTATTCTCCATTTTCACAATTTTCTTCAGAATTTACACCCCACCAACAAGCAGTAAACAGTAACAAATACAAAGTCAATCCCCTTAACAACATCGATCCCATCCTCCCACCACCCCCAACCAACGGCCCACCTGACAATATAAGCATTAAAAAAAAACAAATTGAATTAAGCGGTTGGCCAGTAGTTACTTCTGGTGGCCCAAACAGAGGAGAAGGTGGGGTTATGCCAATCCTGCACAGTGTTGAAAAATGTACCTCCACTACAACATTTGCATTCATGGGAATGACCAACCAGGCCATAGCAAAGAATCCATGTTGTTTATGCAGGACCAATTGAAGGACACATGTTTTTCGTCATGGTTGACATGCATTCGAAGTGGCCGGAGGTTGCCATCATGAATTTGAGAACTGGAGGGAATTGGGAGGCTCCCCTTCAGGAGGGCAGTGAAGAGTTTCAGGTACCTGGGGGTGCAGGTGGCCAGGAGTTGGGGGGCTCTTCATAAGCTTAACTTCACCAGACTAGTGGAACAGATGGAGGAGGAATTTAAAAGGTGGGACATGGTGCCGCTGTCGTTGGCGGGTAGAGTGCAGTCCGTCAAAATGACGGTTCTCCCGAGGTTCTTGTTCCTCTTCCAGTGCTTGCCCATCTTTATCCCTAGGGCCTTTTTTAAAAGGGTGACCAGCAGCATCATGGGATTTGTTTGGGCGCATGGCACCCCAAGGGTGAAGAGGGTCTTCTTGGAGCAGAGTAGAGATGGGGGGGGGGGGGGGGGGGGGGGGCTGGCGTTGCCCAACCTCTCGGGATACTACTGGGCGGCCAACGTGTCGATGGTGCGTAAGTGGGTGATGGAGGGGGAGGGGGCAGCATGGAAACGGATGGAGAGAGCGTCCTGTGGGGATACAAGCCTGGGGGCCCTGGTAACGGCGCCGTGGCCGCTCCCTCCCACGAGGTACACCACGAGTCCGACCACGAGTCCGGTGGTGGCGGCTACCCTCAAGATTTGGGGGCAGTGGAGGCGACATAGGGGAGAAGTGGGGGGCTCGATGGAGGCTCCGTTAAGGGGGAACCATAGGTTCGTCCCGGGGAAAATGGATGGGGGATTTCAGGGATGGTATAGAGTGGGCATTAGACAGCTGAGGGACCTGTTTATCGACGGAAGGTTTGCGAGCCTGGGGGAGTTGGAGGAGAAATTTGGGCTCCCGCCGGGAAACATGTTTAGATATCTGCAGGTAAAGGCATTTGCTAGACGGCAGGTGGAGGGATTCCCTGCGCTCCCCGCGGGGATCTGGGTCGGGGAGGGGAAGATATCCGATATCTACAAGCTTATGCAGGAGGTGGAAGAGGCGCCAGTAAAGGAGCAGAAAACGAAGTGGGAGGGGGAAGTGGGGGAACAGATCGAAGACAGGAAATGGGCTGATGCCCTGGAGAGGGTAAATTCTTCCTCCTCGTGTGCGCGGCTTAGCCTCATTCAATTCAAGGTGCTGCATAGGGCCCACATGACTGGGAGGAGGATGAGTAGGTTCTTTGGGGGTGAAGATAGGTGTGTCAGGTGCTCGGGGAGTCCAGCGAACCATGCCCATATGTTCTGGGCATGCCCGGCATTGGAGGAGTTCTGGAAGGGGGTGGCGAGGACGGTGTCAAGGGTGGTGGGATCCAGGGTCAAGCCAGGATGGGGACTCGCGATCTTTGGGGTTGGGGTAGAGCCGGGAGTGCAGGAGGCGAAAGAGGCCGGTGTGCTGGCCTTTGCGTCCCTAGTAGCCCGGCGAAGGATTTTGCTACAATGGAAGGACGCGAGGCCCCCAAGCGTGGAAACCTGGATCAATGACATGGCGGGCTTCATTAAGCTTGAGAAGGTCAAATTTGCCCTGAGAGGATCGGTGCAAGGGTTCTTTAAACGGTGGCAACCTTTCCTCGACTTTCTGGCTCAACGATAGGGTACTGGGACAGTAGCAGCAGCAACCCACGGGGGTGGGGGGGGGACGTTGATTATGTTTGCTTATTTTATTTAAATTTGATTTATTTAATTTTAATTTATGGTTAAGTTCTCTTGTTGGGGGTGGGGGGGGGGGGGAGTGTGATACATGTGATGTTACGGTTTGGGGGGAATTGTGGGTGTTATGGGGCTGTTAGTTGCATATTACTGCTTGTTGCTATACTTGTTATATTTTTATATTTTCTGTAAAAAATTCCAATAAAAATTATTTTTTTTTTAAATGAATTCGAGAACTATGGAACAGACCATAGAAAGGCTTGATGAGCTATTTGCAAGACTTGGCTGACCTGATTAACTCGTGAGCGATAATGGCACTCAGTTCACATCTGTTGGATCCGTGGATGACCTGAAAAGGGTGTGGCATCCACCATATCAAATCTGCACCCTACCATCCAGCTACCAACAGCTTAGCTAAATGTTTTGTACAATTGCTCCAAACATGGAGTGAAGGTTTCGAGGAATAAACTTGTCAAAGCTTTCTGATGACATACAGAAACACTGCACAATCAACCATACAAAGCTCACCGGCTATACTGACGTTAAAAAGGAAACTACGCACAAAGTTCAGTCTTTTGACTCCCCCTTCAACTTCGGAGATAGTCAGGCAACAACATCAGATGAAAGTGGCGAGAAGGGAATAACATTCCAAAAGCAGGAGTCTTTGACCATGCGGAACGTGTTCTTGCGAGAAATTACACCTCAGACAAAAAATGGACTCCAGCATTTGTGCGAGCCAAAAAGGGTCCGATTTTACCCACTGTGCAAACTGTGACAAACAAATTTGGCCTCAGCATGCTGACCAATTATTGTCTGCACATGGTGAGTACATAATCTGTCTCAGATAGTTACACCAGAGAGCATGGACAGCGACATGCCTCACTTGAGGACTACAATTGCCAAGATTAAGGAACCTGTTACGACAGAACCACCCACACAACCAGAAACAGTTCCTGAGTTGGTTTTGTCAGATGTAACACCAACCAGTATACAGGAAGACACTCTCAGAACCCTAAGAGTCAAGTTCCTCAAAGTTGGGTTCTGTCAAAATGAGACAGATGTCCACCTAAGAGAGTGTCTTCCTAATGTACATATGTATCTGTAACATAACAATCTTAGTTATGGCATAATGTGCTGGAGTTGTGTTCCAGTGTTTGATTAAGTAAAAATGCTGGGGACACTAAAGGTGTAAATTGGGAGGAGTGTTATATAACAGAGTAACACCATTGGCTGGTGTAATATCACGTGTTAGGCATTTACAACATCAGGGCATTTTGGGGGCTTTTGTGGAGTTCACCATTACATCCTGTTTGAGTCGCATCTTGTAAATAAGTGCCTTGTACTATGTTATACAAATTTAAAGTGCGCCACCTCAGATTTTCTCTCTTTGTGGATACAACAAAGAACAAAACAGGCTAACTGGCCTGTAGTTTCTGCTTTCTGTTTCCCTCCCTTTTTTTTTTATAATTTGCTATCTTCCAAACTAATCGAATCTTTCCCTAATCCAGAGAATTTTTGAAAATTAAGCCAATGCATCAACCATCTCACTGGCCACATTGACCTTAGGGTGAAGTCCATCCAGACCCAGGAATTTGTCACCCACAGACTCAACAATGCCATTACCCTGGCGATTAGTAATTTCCTGGATTCTTCCGTCGTTTCCATTTCCTGATTTACAGTTATTTCAGGGATGTTGCTTGTGTCCTCTATAGTGTTGCCACAAGGCCAGCGTTTATTGCCAATCGCTAACTGACCGAGAAGGTGGTGGTAAGCTGCCTTCTAGAACCGCTGCAGTCCATGTGGTGCAGGTAAACCTACAGTACTGTTGGGAAGGGAGTTTCAGGATTTTGATACAGAAAATGTTGGAGCCACTGATGCAGGTAAGTGGAAAATATTTCATTACACTTCTGACTTGTGCCTTGTAGATTCTGGACAGACTTTGGGGAGTCAGGAGGCGAATTCTCACTGCAGAGCCTCTGCCTTGCTCTTGTAGCCGTAGTATTTATATGTTGGTCAAGTTCAGTTTAACCCCAGGAATGTTAATAGGCCTGGTAGTAGCCTACGATATGTGCTCAAGTCTCGAGAGTGGGGGTGAATCTTCTGGTTCAGTGGAGAGAATGTTACTGTAGCATCAAGACTGACTGGTAGAATGCTCTGGCTGAATAGCCTACTGGCAAAACGTTATAGGGACGTACATGGAGAGATTGGCTTTACCACTGATCATAGAATTTACAGTACAGAAGGAGGCCATTCGGCCCATCGAGTCTGCACCGGCCTTTGGAAAGGGCACCCCACTTAAGCCACACCTCCACCCTATCACCATTACCCCATAACCCAGTAACCCCACCCAACCTTTTCTGCCACTAAGGGCAATTTAGCATGGCCAATGCACCGAACCTGCACATCTTTGGACTGTGGGAGGAAACTGGAGCACCCAGAGGAAACCCACACAGACACGGGAAGAAAGTGCAAACTCCACACAGACAGTACCCAAGCCGGGAATCGAACCTGGGACCCTGGAGCTGTGAAGCAACTGTGCTAACCAATGTGCTACCGTGCTGCCTAGGCTTCCTGGAAGAGATCCAAGAGGGGTTCCGACACCCAATGGAACCACTTCTCAGTATGTGCCAACACCTTGCAAAATGAAAAGGGATAGAGAAAAAAAAAATGTCAGCACAGGAAATGAAGATGGCACTCTATTGTGAAGAGAGTAGGGCCTCTTGCAAAGAGCTTACTGCCTCATGCGTTCAGCCATTAAGTCTCAACTTTGGCTGACACCTCTCTTCTCCTGCCCCAAAACCACACATTACCGGTTGCAACAGTTTCATTTCTGTTTGCAAAAGAAAAGACACAAAAGAAAAGAGTTTCATAACTTCCTGGCCTTTTCTCCTTACACAACCTCAAGAGACGCAGCAATGTATATCATGGATTTGGCACAGTGACCCCCGGGTGTCAAAAATGACCGCTGATTTTGTCCATCTATTGTAAGCATACCATCGGGTCAACCCATTCATTGAGGATCCCTGTTTTAAAAAGTAATCTCCTCTTCTTGACTGGTCCTGGCTCCATAGGCACCATCTGGGGTCATGTGGTTATTTTTACACAGTCAGAGTGTCACCAGAGGCATCGCAGGCAAACCTAAATCTTTCCTCACTCAACATCCAAGTTTTAAGCAGGAGTCATCAGATAGTGGGAACCGCGGGTAAGCTTACCCCTTTCTAACGCAGTGGCACCGCCATCAATCACAACACCCCAATAGACAATCACTTGATAACTGCTAACCCGGCATGGGCACAGACTCAATCTCCTGATCTCAGAAATTCACTTCTGATCCTCTTAATGGGTGCCAGGACCAATCTGAATATACAGGAAATTCACAGGAGTTTTATCAAGTAGAATTTAACTGAAGTAACAATGGCAAGGCTAATTAAATTATGTCCCCTATCCAGGATAACCCTGTTTTTATTTGAACCATGAGGCAGCAGGAGTACTGAGATTTAACACAAACCTTGTCACATTGCAGAGCAGGATTGCCAAAACCAAGTACAGTGTCATACTCCACAATGACAAAAAACACATTTCAAAATGTTGTAACTTTTCTGAAGAATAATTGTGCTCTCAGAAGGATCAAATAGTGCTGGCTGATGGTGAATAAACAACCAACACCCCATGCATTTTTATGAGTGGCAGTGTATTTTTTTTTTTTAAATAATTTTTATTGAAATTTTTACAAAATATAAACATCTTAACTCTATTAACAAACAACCGCAGTAACACCCCAAGAGCAATACCCCTCCAACTTCAAGAGCAACTTCAAACAAAAGGAAAAAGGAAAAGAAAAACAAAAAAGCACCCAAACAACAAAAGGGAAACAGATAGCACCCGCCACATCCCACAGACCCATGTACACAGTTCTTCCCCCCCCCCATTCCAGACCCCCCCCCCCGCCCCGCTGCTGCTGTCAGCTTATTTCCCTACCGTTCCGCCAGGAAGTCCAGGAAAGGCTGCCACCGCCTGAAAACCCCTTGTACTGATCCCCTCAGGACAAATTTCACCCTCTCCAATTTAATGAACCCCGCCATATCATTGATCCAGGACTCCACGCTTGGGGGCTTCGCATCCTTCCACTGGAGCAAGATCCTCCGCCGGGCTACTAGGGAACTACCAGAACACCGGCCTCTATCGCCTCCTGCACTCCCGGCTCCACTTCCACCCCAAAAATTGCGAGTCCCCAGCCTGGCTCGACCCTGGATCCCACCACCCTCAACACCATCCTTGCTACCCGCTTCCAAAACTCCCCCAACGCTGGGCACGCCCAAAACATATGGGCGTGGTTCGCTGGGCTCCCCGAGCACCTAGCACACCTGTCCTCCCCCCCCGAAAAACCTACTCATCCTCGACCCAGTCATGTGGGCCCTATGCAGCACCTTGAACTGTATGAGGCTAAGCCTCGCACAGGAAGAAGAGGAATTCACTCTCTCCAGGGCATCCGCCCACGTCCCCTCCTCAATCTCCTCACCCAGCTCCTCTTCCCATTTACCCTTCAGTTCCTCCACCGATGCCTCGTCTGCCTCCTGCATTACCCGGTATATGTCCGAAATCCTCCCTCCTCCAACCCACACCGCCGAGAGCACCCTGTCCCGTACCCCACGTGGGGGCAACAAGGGGAACCCCTCCATCTGCCGTCTGGCAAACGCCCTAACCTGCATGTACCGAAACATGTTCCCCGGGGGGAGCCCAAACTTCCCCTCTAACTCCCCCAAGCTCACGAACCTCCCCTCCACAAACAGGTCCCTCAACCTCCTAACCCCTGCCCTGTGCCAGCCCAGAAATCCGCCATCAATGCTCCCTGGAACAAACCGATGGTTCCCCCGTATCGGGGCCCCCATCGAGCCCCCCATTTCTCCCCTGTGCCGTCTCCATTGCCCCCAAATTTTGAGGGTAGCCGCCACCACCGGGCTCGTGGTATACCTCGTTGGAGGGAGCGGCAAAGGCGCCTTCACTAGCGCCTCCAAGCTCGTGCCCACACAAGACGCCGCCTCCATCCTCTTCCATGCTGCCCCCTCCTCGTCCATTACCCACTTACGCACCATCGCTGCATTGGCAGCCCAGTAGTACCCACAGATGTTGGGCAACGCCAGTCCCCCCCTATCCTTGCCTCGTTCCAGGAACACTCTTCTAACCCTCGGAGTCCCATGCGCCCACACAAATCCCGTGATACTCCTGTTGACCCTCCTAAAAAAGGCCTTCGGGATAAGGATGGGAAGGCACTGGAACAGGAACAAAAACCTCGGGAGCACCGTCATCTTAACGGACTGCACCCTCCCCGCCAGTGACAGCGGTAACATATCCCACCTCTTAAACTCCTCCTCCATCTGCTCCACCAACCTTGAGGTTGGGCTTGTGCAGGGCCCCCCAACTCCCTGCCACCTGGACCCCTAGTTACATGAAGCTCTTCCCTGCCTGCTTCAATGGGAGCCTACCAATCCCCTCCTCTTGATCTCCCGGATGCACCACAAACACCTCACTCTTGCCCAGGTTCAACTTGTACCCCGAGAAACCCCCAAATTCACTAAGAATCCTCATCACCTCCGGCATCCCCCCCACCGGGTCCGCCACATACAGCAACAGGTCGTCCCCGTACAACGACACTCGATGCTCCTCCCCACCCCGCACCAGGCCCCTCCAGTTCCCTGACTCCCTCAGTGCCATGGCCAGGGGCTCAATTGCCAGCGCGAAGAGCAAGGGGGACAGGGGGCACCCTTGTCTCGTCCCCTGGTACAGCTGAAAGTACTCCGACCTCCTCCTATTTGTGGCTACACTCGCCATCGGGGCCTCGTAGAGTAGCCTCACCCACTGGATTAACCCCTCCCCAAACCCAAACCTCTCCACACCTCCCACAAATACTCCCACTCAACCCTATCGAAGGCCTTCTCCGCATCTAATGCCACCACTATCTCCGCCTCCCCTTCCACAGCCGGCATCGTAATAACATTGAGGAGCCTTCGTACGTTTGTATTCAGCTGCCTTCCCTTCACAAACCCCGTCTGGTCCTCGTGAATGACCCCGGGCACGCAATCCTCTATTCTAGTGGCCAGGATCTTTGCCAGCAGTTTAGCGTCGGCGTTCAGCAGCGAAATCGGCCTATATGATCCGCACTGCAGAGGGTCCTTGTCCCGCTTCAGGATCAAGGAAATCAGCGCCTGTGACATAGTTGGGGGCAAAGCCCCCCCCTCCCTTGCCTCGGTAAAGGTCCGGACCAACAGGGGGCCCAACAGGTCCACATACCTATTATAGAATTTCGCCCTGCCGGGCCCCACCTCCTACAGGGCCACTCCCATTGTCAGTCTCCCACACCAGCTACCCGAACTCCCCGTTTACCCCTCTGCCCGAACCCGTGCACCCGGCCCCTGCTTAATAACCCCTATAGAAAAAACAGTACGACATTCTTACACTAAACCAAGCAAATGCAAATACAATATTATACAACATCCCCCATCCTAGACCCTCAGTTTGAGACCAATTTCTCAGCTTGCACAAAGGCCCACGCCTCCTCCGGGGACTCAAAATAGTGGTGTCGATCCTTATAGGTGACCCACAGACGCGCCGGCTGCAACATGCCGAACTTCACACTCCGTCTGTGGAGCACCGCCTTCGTCCGGTTAAACCCGGCCCTCCGCCTCGCCACCTCCGCACTCCAGTCCTGGAAGATCCGCACCTCCGTGTTCTCCCACTTGCTGCTCCGCTCCTTCTTGGCCCACCGGAGCACACACTCACGATCCACGAACCGATGAAACCTCACCAGCACCGCCCGCGGCGGCTCGTTCGGCTTGGGCCTCCTAGCCAGAATTCTGTGGGCCCCCTCCAACTCCAGGGGCCCCTGGAAGGACCCAGCCCCCATCAGCGAGTTTAACATGATCACCACGTAGGCCGCTAGGTCCGACCCCTCCAGCCCCTCCGTGAGGCCCAGGATCCGCAAATCCTTCCTCCTCGACCGGTTGTCCAGCTCCTCAAACCGCTCCTGCCATCTTTTATGGAACGCCTCGTGCATCTCCACCTTCCCCGCCACGGCCACGACCTCGTCCTCCCTTTCGGAGGCCTGATGCTGCAGCTCCCGGATCGCAGCCCCCTGGGCTGTCTGGGTCTCCATCAGCTCCCTGTTGGTTACCTTCAGGGACTCCATCAGCTCCAACTTCAGCTCCTGGAAGCAGCGCAGCAAAGTTGCCTGCTGCTCCTGGACCCACTTCCTCAGCTCCTCGAGGCCTTCGCCGGCCGCCATTTTTTCTTCCTGCCCCCGTTTTTTCAGAGGCACTTTCCTTGGTTTTTTTTCTGCACCGCTCCTGGTCCGGACCATGGGACCGTTGGGGCCGCCTCCTGTCTTCTTCCCCCGCTGGGAATCGCCGTTGCAGCTCCGTTGGGGGCCCTGAAAAGAGCCCCAAAGTCCGTTCACCGCGGGAGCCGCCCAACGTGCGGCTTAGCTGATCATTGCCGTCACCGGAAGTCATGAGTGGCAGTGTTTAACCTATTGTCAGTGGTTAGATACCATTCTATAGATCTTGAAGCTTGCATCACCTCAAGTAGGTTAACTGTATGTATTTATTAACTGGAAGAAATATATACAGTAAAGGGTTTAAGCTAGGAGCTGTCTCCATGCTTGTTTGTGCACAAGACTCTGTTCAACACGATACTCACTGCATAGGTATGGGTTATGTGTTCCCTTACATTACCTGTGGACTCCGTCCCCTATATGTGCTTGACCTTGATACTATACCTCCCCCCACACCCCCAAAGTCATTTTACCATGTATTCTGTTATTCAAATTTATCCCATGTATTTAGATTATTATTACTACCCATCTCCCCACTTAAGTCTCTGTTCAGGTCATCTGGAAGCCCTATAACCCTTCCATATCTTGTTTGCACTACTGTTGGAGGAGTGGTAGGCTCTATCATTTCAGATAAACTCTGATGATTTGGAGGCTGTTCTGGCATCTGGGAATCTTCACATCCTCTTTTTCTATTGAACCACTCTTTGTCGATTCGGCAGTTGTGGTGACAGGTGGTTACTGTTCCATCCTGTTTCTTACAGTTTGGATGAACTTTGTGTTTGTCCCCATGTCATTTCTTTTCCCCTATGTTGTGTGGGGTCGTTGTGATGTTCCCCGTAAGGGAAGATGGCCATTCCAGTTATGAGGACGCAGTTTGTTTGCAAGCTCACCTTTGTGTTTGGCTGTGTGATGTGCTGTCAGCAATGGACAGCTGCCGCTTGGTCCAGCATTACCTGTGGCACGGTCTTGCTGGCTGGGAGTCAGAGTTGACCTCATTAACAGTTGTTGGAGCCAGAGGTTGAAGCTCTTTGTGTAGTTGGTTGTTCTCTCGTCTATCCTCCACTGCAGGCATCCCGGTAACCATCTGAGTGGTTGACTGGCTTTCCGGCACCTATAATGAAAATGGACAAACCTGCTCCGCAAAGAGACGAGGCAGTTCAGAGCTGAAGTCCAACTCAGGATACTCTTTCTTGTTTGAGCTCTTGAGAACTTGCAGTTCTGTATAATTCATAACAGTAGCGGTCTTGTCATCTTCTGTTATTTACAGGGGATTCAGGGCTACACAGGCATCTCTGCTCAACCGTCTATGGATGACATGCATCAGCTCTAAGGTTTATTTTCCGTCATACCTTCATGGTCTTAGAATCATGCCTATGACTGGACGCCAGATTCCTCCTGGGCCACATAGTGATGTGTTTCAAGTCAGAGGTCCTTCAGCCAAGGTTCTTTGCATAATAGGATCACAACGCTGACTCCAGTAACCAATTTAAAGTTTGAGAGATGGCCATTAACCAGAATGCCCGCTTCCAATATGAAAACCCTAGATCTTTGACCTCACCCAGGAAGCATGGCTTTGTCTTCTTGGCATGCAGCCTGGACCTCGTGAATCATCTTTTTGGGTCTTCTGAGCATTCAGATGTTTGGGCTTTGCGCAGTTTGCCGAGATGCCCAATGCTGTTATTGCAGGATATTGATCTCAATTGTGGAGGCACTTTGCTCCATTGGATTGGATTGGATTGGATTTGTTTATTGTCACGTGTACCGAGGTACAGTGAAAAGTATTTTTCTGCAAGCAGCTCAACAGATCATTCAGTACATGGGAAGAAAAGGGAATTAAACAGAATTCAAGAAAATACATGAGAATACATAATAGGGCAACACAAGATATACAATGTAACTACATAAGCATTGGCATCGGATGAAGCAGACATGGGTGTAGTGTTAATGAGGTCAGTCCATAAGAGGGTCATTTAGGAGTCTGGTGACAGTGGGGAAGAAGCTGTTTTTGAGTCTGTTCGTGCGTGTTCTCAGACTTCTGAATCTCCTGCCCGATGGAAGAAGTTGGAAAAGTGAGTAAGCCGGGTGGGAGGAATCCTTGATTATGCTGCCTGCTTTCCCCCGGCAGCGGGAGGTGTAGATGCACTGGCATGGGTACTCCACTGATCATTTAGGGTGTTGCATCCCTTGGCCTGGAGTAAGATTTCACCACTGTCCCAGAGGTTCATAGTCTGCTCTCCCCTTTGAGAGCTGACTGGTGGTGATTTAACCCAAGGGTCACCATACCTCATGAGAGGGGAAAGGCTGAGAAGGGAGGGCCTTCATGAATGACCTCAGTCAGTACAGGAATTGAACCAGTTGACTGTTGATGCCGCTCCGCATCGTACAGTCATCCAGCCAACTGAGCTAAATGGGTCTCCCCGTTTGTGCTGTTTAACTAACTAGGCGGTGGGTTACTTTCTTCTCTTAAAAGTGGCCTGTACTGCACCAGGAATTCAGACTAACGATCTGGATAGGCTTCTTGAAGGTTAAATGTTCCTTTGCTTGAAGCCTGTCTGAAGAGTGTGTCATCCACTACTCCTACAAATATTCTATTCCTGAAAAGTCGAGATTTTCGGTCTCCTATTCTGAACAGATCATTAAAGTCCGAGTTGACAAGTTCTCCTGGCTGCTGACCACACATATTTGGCAGGATTCTCCGGTTTGGGAGACGATGAGCTAGATTCTCCGATTTAGAAACTATGGCCAGAGCATGTGTCTCGTCTTATGACTAAAATATCGGCAGCGTGCCCGCACCGATGCTCTGCCCGGTGGGAGGCTAGCAGCCGTGCCCACCAGAAATGGCCATTGAATTTCCGGGTCTGTGGCTGCGCGTGCACACAACATGGTGCCGGCCACGCGCAGAACCTGCCTGCCAGATAGTGCCCCCCGTAACCCTCCCCAACCCTCCCCACGCCCGGATCACCCCCCAGCAGTCCCCCTAGCCGCCACCGAAGCCCCTCTACCAGCGGTATGGCTCCACCCCCCCCCCAACACACAGGGAGCCCTGTAATGGGGGGACTGCCCCACAGGGACCCCGTAAATGGGATCTTATCAAAAGGAATCCCCTCCAGACACCCCCACCCCCCCACATAAAGATCACCCCCACTCAACATTTGCCCCCCCCCCCACACAGATTTCCCCTCCCCCACCCCACCCCCCAGAAAAGGTACCCCTGTATGGAAGGCCCCGACAGGGGCAGTGGGAAGCATTATAGAGGTGAAGATCCATTAGCTGTAAGCCATTCATAGCTTTTGAGTGGTGGTCTGTGATTGACAGCTTGTAAAAACCATCTGCAGCTTTGATCCATTCGTGTCCCTTCATTTGTCAGTGGCCTAACTGGTGAAACCCCAATGTTTGTGAATATTGAGCACATCAAAGAGAGAGGCAAGTGCAGTAAAATCACACACTTCGTGCTTGGAATGCACTTGCATCTCTTTGATGTGTGTGGGGGGTTGGTTGGTCTGTGTTGAAAACCATTACATAGTGAATGTAATGCGACATTAATCCAAGATCCCGGTTGAGGCTGCACTCAAGCGTGCGGAACTTAGCTATAAGTTTTTGCTTGGCAATTCTGCATTGTCACATGTCCTGAAGACCACCTTGGAGAACGCTTACCTGGAGATCAGAGGCTCAATGCCCTTGACTGCTGAAGTGTTCCCCGACTGGAAGGGAACATTCCTGCCTGGTGATTCACCTGAGGAAGGAGCAGTGCTCTGAAAGCTCGTGTTTGAAACAAACCTGTCGGACTTTAACCTGGTGTAAGACTTCTTACTGTGAAAACCATTTGAACAATGGCTGCTTGGATTGACTACTGCATACTTCGTTTTAGTGCTATGCCTTAGGATCAAGAAAGCATGCAATCCTGGCCTCTGGTGGTGACAACATCCCAGACATTTACATCTGAGGGGAAGTGTATCTAACTGCACTTGCTGAGTGAACAAATGGATTGGTTTGAGCAGCAGCTGGAGGTACTAAGAAGCAACCAAATGGCAGAAAGCATCATAGATAGAAGTCAAAGATAGAAGTCATAGAGGCGTAGTCACACCCAAGGTACAGGAAGGAAGATGGGTAACCGCTAGATGAGGCAGGCAGTCAGTGCAGGAGTCTTCTCTCTAACAAGTATGCCGTTTTGGATACTGACGAAGGGGATGGCCCCTCAGGTCACAGCAGCAGCAGTAGCCAAAGCAGCGGCATCATTGCTGGCCCTACTGTGCAGAGAAGTGGGGGAAAAGCATAATAGAGCAGTACTAATTGGGGGTTCAATAGTCAGGGGCACAGATAGGTGCTTCTGTTGCATCCCTGGTGCCAGGGTTATGGATGTCTTTGAGCAAGTACAGGACATCCTGTTAAGGGAGGACAATCAGGCAGATGTCATTGTCCACATTGGTACAAACGACATAGGTGGTAAAAGCAGCAAGGTGTTAGCAATGCTAATGTGGTTCGGGAGGGTTTAAACTAGTATGGTGGGGGTGGGGGAGGTGTGGAAACCAGAGCAGCAGGCCAGCAAGTGTAGAAGAGCTTTAGACTAAGACAAATATAGCTAAGAGGGAGAGTAGGCAGGGGGAAGTCACTGATCCCAGTGGGTCTGGAGTGTGTTTGCTTCAAACCAAGTAGTATGATAGGCAAGACGGATGAACTTAGATTAAAGTGGGGAATTATGGTAGTGTTGCTATTACAGAGACATGGTTAAAGTAGGGACAGGACTGGCAGCTTAACGTTTGAGGTTATCGATGTTTTAGATGAGATATAGGGGGTAGCAGAAAGGGTGGGGGTAGCAGAAAGGGTGGGGAAGCTGTGATGAGGGAGGATATCTTGGAGGGGCCCTGCAGTGATGCATTATGGGTAGAGATTCATGGATCGGAAGGGTGCATTCACAATATTGGGGTTGTACAATAGGTCTCTCAACAGCCAGTGGGATACAGAGGAACAGATATGTAGTCAGATTCTGGAAAGATGTGAAAATCGCAGGGTTATTGTGTGTGTGGGGGGGCGGGGGGAAACAGTAATTTTAAGTTTCCCCATATTGACTGGGACTCCCTTAGTGCCAGAAGCTCGGATGCGGAGCAATTTGTTAGGCATGTCCAAGACGGTTTTTTTGAAACAGTATGTTGATAGTCCACCCAGGGAGAGGGCCTTACTGGACCCAGTATTGGGGAACGATCGCAGCCAGATGACCAAGGTTTCAGTAGGGGAACATTTTGGGAATAGTGATCATAATTCCATAAATTTTAGAATGCTCATTGGTAAGGACAAAAGTGGTTCTCGAGTAAGGGTGCTAAATTGGGGGGGGAAAGCTAGCTACAACTGAATTTGGCAAGCGCTGGAGAACGTGGATTGGGAGCAGTTGTTGGAGGGTAAATCCACATTTGATATGTGGGAGTCTTTTAAAGACCAGTTGATTCGAGTACAGGACAGGCATGTCCCTGCGAAAATGAAGGACAGAAATGGCAAGATTAGGGAACATGATTGACAGGGGAAATTGTGAGACTAGACAAAAGGAAAAAAGAAGCATACATAAAAGGTCTAGGCAACTAAAAACAGACAAAACATTTGAAGAAAATAGGGAAAGTAGGAACTAACTCAAATGGAGAGTTAGGAGGGCTAAAAGATACCATGAGATGTCTTTGACAAGCAGGGTCAAGGAAAATCCCAAAGCCTTTAAAAAAAAAACATATATAAGAAGCAAGAGGATAGCTGGGGAAAGAGTAGGCCCACTCAAGAACAAAGGAGGAAAGTTATGCATGGAGTTACGGGAAATGGGCGAGTCCTTAATGAGTACTTTGCATCAGTATTGACCAAAAGAGGGACATGATGGATTTTGAAGTTTAAGGATGGGTGCGTGAATACTCTCGGACATGTCAGCATAATAAAGGAAGAGGTGTTGGATATCTTAAAACACATTAACGTAGACAAGTCCCCTGAGCCAGATGGGATATATCCCAGGTTACTGTGGGAGGCAAGAGAGGAAATAGCTGGGGCCTTAACAGACATTTTTGCATCATCTTTGACCCCAGGTGAAGTTCCAGAGAATTGAAGAATAGCCAATGTTGTCCTTTTGTTTAAGAAGGTAAGCAGAGTTAACCCAGGTAATTATAGGCCGGTGAGCCCAACGTCAGTAGTGGGGAAGCTGTTGGAGAAGATACTGAGGGACAGGATTTATTCACATTGGGAAGCAAGTGGACTTGTTAGTGATAGGTAACATGGTTATGTACAGGGATGGTCATGTCTTACCAACTTGATAGAGTTTTTTTTTAAAGGAGGTGACAAAAATCAATTGATATGGGAAAGGCTGTGGATTTCGTCGACATGGACTTAGCAAGGTGTTTGACAAGATCCCTCATGGCCGACTGGTACAAAAGGTACACATGGGATTCCAATGATGTGCTGGTTAGGTGGATTTGCCATGTTAAATTGCCGCATAAACGATCTGGAGGAAAATGTAGATGGTCTGATTAGCAAGTTTGCAGATGACACTAAGATAGGTAGAATTGCAGATAGTGAAGGGGACTGTCAGAGAATACAGCAGAATATTGTCAGATTGGAGAGTTGTGCTGAGACGTGGCAGGTGGAGTGCAATCCTGACAAATGCGAGATGATGCATTTTGGAGATCAAATTCAGATGTGAATTATACAGTAAACGGCAGAACCCTTGGGCGCATTGACATTGAGTGCTCTGGGCGTTCAGGTCCATAGTTCCATGAAAGTGGCAATGCAGGTGGATAAGGTGTCCAAGAAGCATATGGTATGCTTGCCCTCATCGACATGGGCATCGAGTACAAGAGTTGGCATGTCACTGTCTGTGCGGAGTCTGCACGTTCTCCCAGTTTCCTCCGATGCTCCGGTTTCCTTCCACAGGCCAAAGATGTGCAGGTTAGGTGGATTGGCTATGCTAAATTGTTCTTGGTGTCCAAAAAATAGTTAGGTGGGGTTATGGGGAGCGGGTGGATGTGTGGAGATAGGGGCTAAGGTAGGGTGCTCTTTCCAAGGGCCGGTGCACTCGATGGGCTGAATGGCCTTCTTCTGCACTGAAAATTCTATGGGCGCGATTCTCCGATGCCACGCGGCATCGGGAAAGCCGTCGTGAACTCGACCGAGTTTCACGTCGGCGTCGGAGGTCGCTCCTCGCCCCCTATTCTCCCCCCCGGGGGGCTAAGAGCTCCTTTTTGAGAAACTCGGCTGCCGGGCCTTGACGCTTGCGTCAAAGTGGCGCACCGAGAATGACGCGACCGCGGCGCCTAAGTGATGTCAGCCGCGCATACGCAGGTTGGCCGGCTCCAACTCGCACATGTGCGGTTGCCGTCTTCCTCGCCGCTGTCCCGCAAGACGTGGCGGCTTGATCTTGCGGGGCGGTGGAGGGGAAAGAGTGCGTCTCTTGGAGACGCCGGTCCGACGATCGGTGGGAACCGATCGCGGGCCAGTCCCCTCCCGAGCACGGCCATGGTGCTCGATCCCCTCTCAGCCGCCCACAGGCCCCAAACTTACCTTTTGCGCTATGCTCATGCCGGCAGCGACTAGGTGTGGTTGCCACCGGCGTGAACAGATCGTGAACGTCAGGCCGCTCGGCCCACCCGGGCTGGAGAATCGCCGGTCACCGTGAAAAACGGCGAGCGGCGATTCCGCGACACGCCATTTTGGGGGGGGGGGGTGGGAGAATCGCGGGGGGTGCCAGGGCGGCGGGTCGTGATTCGCCCGGCCCTCACGCGATTCTCCCACCCGGCGTGGGGAGCGGAGAATCACGCCCTATGATTCTATTTTACAGTTGTACAAAACTAGTTCGGCCACATTTGGAATATTGCCAGAAGGACGGGGATGCTTTGAAGAGAGTGCAAAGAAGCTTTACCAAGATGAGGCCTGGTCTGGAGAATGTTAGCTATGAGAAGAGGTTGAATAAACTGATTGTTTCGTTGGAAAGATGGAGGCTGAGGGTGCTGTGTTCTTTATTTTAGTTCTTTCAGGATGATGAAGATTGTAGTGTTAACAAAGAACAGCAAGCTGTGTTTAATAAACAAAGGTAATTTATTACATTACACCAAATTAGATTCAAACACATTAGTAAAGTAAAGATTACACTACACATCTACAGTATTAATTATACTATTAGTTCAACTATCTCAACTACTGTCTTCCACTTTCTCCATTTATCTTCATCTATTTCCATCTTATCTCCCAGAAGTCAAGGAGGCATGTGATATTTATATGGTTGCTCTATAGCACCATCTAGTGACTAGCGTAGTTACATTACATTAACCCTTCATGTGCTTTACAGTATCCACATATGGAGACATCCGCGTGCCTTTGAAAAACTTGAACTAGCATTCAAATATACAAACAGGTACTATACTGAATGGGAATTGTACAGTAATGAACATCATTCTAGTTACACAAGTCAAATCAGTGTTTTACAGTTCATAAATTAAGACGATCAGGTTTCTTTCTTGATCCCGTAATCCAACTGTCAGTGAGTCAGAATTTCCCGACTTCTGATTGGTATTTGTATCTGGAAGTGGAGTATCAGACGATGAAGTACTCAGTTTCAACACATGTTCAGGAAACCGAATGTTGGAAAACAACAGTTGGGGCTCAATTGGAGATTGAATTGGAGTTGGAGCTTGCTTCACCTTTAGCAATGCACCGTGATTTCTCCCAAACATCAAACCTTCAGAAGTTGTTACAAGGTAGGGATTTGGAGCTGCCGGACTTAAAACACGAGCAGTGCAGGACCATCCACCTGTTGGATCTTGTACATGTACACAATCTCCTGGAACTAGCGGAATCAACTGTTTGGCTGACTTGTTATAATACAAGCTTTGAGTATGCTGCTGCTTTCTCATCTTGTTTACGATTGGTTTATCATCAAGATTCGGTACAGTTAGGCTTGGTACTGTGGTACGCAGTTGTCTGTTGATAAGAAGTTGCGCTGGTGAGAGACGTGTCGATAAAAGTAGTAGCTCGAGAACTTAATAAAGCTAGAAAAAAAATCTTGTCTCGCCTCATATGCTTTTTTCAACAATTTCTTCACGATACCCAGACCTTTCTCAGCCTGCTCATTGGACGAGGGATATAGAGGGCTTGACGTAACATGATTGAAATTGTAGCACTGAGGAAAACCCAGTCCATTCACAACTGTCGAAACAAGGTCCATTGTCTGTTATGACTGTCAATGGTATCCCATGTTTAGAAAAAAAAAAATCCTTGATGACTGACTGAACTCGAGTTTGTAAGTTTAATAACTTCTGGATAATTTGAGTAACAGTCAATAATGACGAGGTAGTCTTTGCCTTGAAAGTAGAAAACATCTATTCCCACTTTAGACCATGGAATTAACAAAATCCATCATTGTGAATTTCTCTTGTGCAAACTGGTTTATTTGACAAATATCACATTCAAAAACATAATTTTCAATGTCTGAATTGTTGCCAGGCCAATACACAGATTGCCTTGCACGTCGCTTACATTTCTCAATTATGGTGTCCTTCATGGATCTGGGTAAGAATCAGTCTTCCCAACTTTGTAGGAATGACTATTCTATCCAGTTTGAGTAAAAATCCATTTACCACAGAGGTCACTTTTAACAGTTCTGAAGCTGGGACAGCTTGCATTTGGCCATCCATCAGTTATGTGGTGAATTACACACTGCAAAACTTCATCCTTTGCAGTTTCTTCTTTAATTAATCTAAATTTGACATCAGAAACAGGTAATGTGTCAGCTTGAGCTTCTATCACCTGCACAACATCTGGAATCTTATCTTCATGTTCAGTAGCACGTGATGGTATCTACAAGGATTGGGGGCTAGAATCTCCACGTTTTGGGACATTCTCTCCCCCCCCCCCCCGATGCTCTGCCCCCAACCGGCCGGGTTACTGACGGTATGGGTCTCTCATGGTCTCATGGAACTCGACGTGGCGGCTGCGGACTCAGTCCTGCACACCGCCACAGTTGAGGGAGGGCCAATCTGTGGGCAGGGGGGGGGGGGGGGGGGGGGGACCATTTTGGCGGGCAGGTCCGCGAACGGCCGGTGACATGTACCATGCAGCTGCAGGCCACGGCCGTGCGCATGCGCGGCCACAGACCTAGCAATTCTCCAGCGCGTATCGGCAGCTGGAGCCAGGTGCTCTACGCTGCCGTCCTGCTGTCCCCCAGCAAAGCGGGGAATCGGTGGCTGTTTTGCCCCAGTCTCTCTGGCATAAAACTCCACCATTCCTACAGTGAAGTGGGTACATAGCCCCAGAATCGGAGAATCCAGCCCCAGATCTTTTCCTGGAGTACATACTGGACAAAAATCATATTTTCTTAGTCTCATTAGCATTCTTTGCAATCTGGGCAACATGTCATTTAGACTCGCGAATTATATGCACAAGCAGTTTATGATCAGTCTCAATAACAAATGTAGTTAGACCATAAATGTAATAGTTAAATTTTTCAACACCTGTCAACAGACCAAGACATTCTTTCTCAATCTGTGCGTAGCATTGTTCTGTGGGCATCATGGCACGGAGAGGCATATGCTACTGGTCTCCAAAGATCATTTGTAGAACAGCACCTATCCCATCTTGACTCACGTACGTCGAGATCTTCGTCTCCCTTTGTCGGATCGAAAAATGTGAGAACTGGGACTGTGGTCAGTTTGAGGTTGGACCACTCATTATCATGTTGTGAAGTCCAAGAAAAATAAACATTTTTCTTGGTCAATTGTCGAAGAGCTGTCATCCGAGATGAAAGAATCTGAATAAATTTGCCAAGAAATTGACAATTCCAAGCATTCTAAAGACTGCTTTTTATCTTTTGGAACAGGTATTTTGTGTATCGCTTTATAACTGTTCGATTGTACACCATCCTTAGAAATAAGATCTCCCAAAAACTTCAGTTTGGAAATCCCAAATTGACACTCTAATTTGTTGAGCTTCAATCTTTATGAATCAATGCATTTTAGCACTTGGAATTGTGCTCTTATGGTGTTGCAGATCAGATGATAATATCATTGGCGTACCCCATCAATACCTTCTGTAATGGTTTCCATTGCTCTACGGAAAACTTCTGAGGTAGAGGTGATTCCACAGGGATTACAATTAAAATAATATCTTCCATATGGCATATTAAAAGTATCGAGCTTTCTGCTGGACTTTACGTTGTAGCTGCCAAAATCCTTTTGAAGCATCTAACATTGAGAAATGTTTTGCGTGTGCCATCTCTCCTGTAATATCTTGGCACTTAGGGATTGGATAGTGCTCTCTCCTGATATTATTGTTCAGATCCTTTGGGTCTATACATATTCGGAGATCACCATTAGGCAGGTGGATATCATTGTTGCTTACTGTTAGACAATGCAATCCTACTGTGCTAATGATGTTGCCATTGTAGTCCCTCAATTGGCATTTAGTAGCTTTAATTCAAGGAGGACACTGGGCTGGATTCCAGCTCGAATGGAGAATCCGCGGCAGGTTTACGTCAAAACAATCGGAGCAAATCCCTCACCGATTCCGGTACCGGTGAGGGGCTAGCACCAGCGCCGACTAACTCCCGCCTCCTACGCCGAAAAAGGCCAGAGAATGGCCGGATCCTGGGCTGTGCATTTTTAATTGGCAATTCCTGACCACTGAACCATTGAAAAGTTTCTTAGGACTTTCTATATCTTGAATTTAAAATATTTAGCTCATCCCTGCTACGTCCACTAACTCTGCACTCTTGGAATTGTAAGAAGTCTTACAACATCAGGTTAATGTCCAACAGGTTTGTTTCGAATCACTAGCTTTCGGCGCGCAGCTCCTTCCTCAGGTGAATGAGCTGTACTCCGAAAGCTAGTGATTCGAAACAAACCTGTTGGACATTAACCTGGTGTTGTAAGACTGCTTACTGTGCCCACCCCAGTCCAACGCTGGCATCTCCACATCTCTGGGAATTGAATCTGGACTTCCAAGACATCCTGTAGTGTCGTTTGCTGCAGCGAGGAATTAAAAATTTCTGTCTTCAGCTTCTGAGCCACTCTTTGGAGCATTTCTGTGCACAGCTCTGTCCAACATTAGACTGACCCCTAGCTGCGGACCATGTGTTCCCTTAGATGACTGTAGGGTAGTTCTGTACTCAGTCCCATGCTAACCCTATCTATATATGCCAGACCCTTGTACTACATAATCAACAAAAGCTACCCTACCAACACTGGATGACTGCCAATATCAAAATGACAGCAATTATGCATGAAATATTTTACTTGAAGAGTCTAATTTGAAAACATACACAAGTGTACATTTTGTCATTTAAACAAGAATCCACGATGGAAACAATATAGACCTATTCAAGCCTTTCAGGGGCACAGTTACTCTCTATCAAAGTTACAACACTCTGGAATGTGGTTTCACCATTGCTTTGTAGAAAATTAGTACAATACTTTTTGTGTTCATCCAGTCATGCACCAGGATGCATAATTTGTTTTGGCAATTGTTGCCCTAAAATGTGACGAGATTTGATGTCAGTCCAATAGCACTCCCGCTACACCTTAATTTGATAATCCAACACTCCTTGTGCAATCACACCTGCTATTTATTGGTGTATGTTGCCTTCTATTTCCCATTGTGAACTGCTGTTTACTTTACCCATTGCTAATCTTCCCTCATAGCCATTGGAGTTGTGCACCCACCTTTCATCTGAATGCTGACTCAGAATACCTTGAAGGTTATTTGCAAAAATGTTCTATTGTTGACAAGTTAAAAGATTGTTCACCAGAGAAATTAGATCACAGCTGCCCAATTAGAACTAATTTCACTGGTAACTTGCCTTGGATTACTACTATATCTCCAATTAGTAACTTAATTTACAGCTTGGATCCTGTGAGCTTCAACAACTCTCATATTATTCTCATATGTCAAATGGTCATCAGCAGCTCGCATCACATTGGATGTTAAGAATTTTAAAAAGCCATTCAGTCCCAACACTAATCCCCTTTGATTGGTTTAAGTTGACCTATTATACTGTCAGCTTGGTTCAGGAGCTGTTCTACTCTGTTTATCTCACCTGGGATCTGTTGGCCATGTCTCACCTGCAACTCCTCCTCATTTACACCGTCATTACCATGATTTGCAAACTCATTAAATATCTATCAGGAATACTGGGATCTCATCGAAACTTATTAATTTCTAACAGGATTAACAGGGCAGATGCAGGGAGGATGTTCCTGATGGTGGGTGTCCATAACCAGGGGTCACAGCCAGATTATCTGTTTGTTTAGGACAGATGAGGAGAAATTTCTTCACTCAGAGAGTGGTGAGCCTGTAGAATTCTTTACCATAAGAAGTAGTTGATACCAAAACATCGCAAGTTTTCAAGAAGCAGTTAGATATAGCACTTAGGGTGAAGGGGATCAAAGGATATAGGGGGAAAGCAGGATTAGGCTATTGAGCTGGATGATCAGCCATATCATGATGAATGGTGGAGCAGGCTTGAAAGGTCGAATGGCCTCATCCTACTCCTATTTCTATATTTCTGTTGAATCAATGTAATGAAGTTAACATGGCTCTCTATTTTAACCAGGGCGCTTCTTGGGCATTGGTTCTAAAATGTCTGATAACCTAGTTCAGCCTATGCATTAGCAGATCAAGCTGCACTGTTAACAGGAAAATGTTTTCACATAGTAAACACATTTGGAAGTCAGAAGCAATATCTTTCACAAAGTTTAAGTATGAAAGAGGGGCCATTTGTCCCATCTCGTTATCTGTATGACTTCCCATCACAGCATTTAAACTTTCAATTGAATGACTCCAGAGTGTTGTCTCCACTCAGCTATCCCCAGCCCATTCCAGGTTACCTATAAAGAAGTGTTTCCTGACATCAAAAAGAAAACAAATGAACAAACTCTATTTATACAGTATCTTGGCACCATCTCAGGATATTCCAAAGCAGCTTCACAGTCAATTAAGTGCTTCTGCTGAAGTGTAATCACTGTTATAATTTAGGAAACATGGCAACCAATTTGTCTGCAGCAAGGGTCCACAAACAGCAATGTAATTCATGACCAGACAATATTTTCGCAATATTTTGGTTGAGGGATAAATATTGGTGAGGACGGCTTGGGTCACTGTCTGTGCAGAGTCTGCACGTTCTCCCCATGTCTGTGTGGGGTTTCCTCTGGGTTCTCCGGTTTCCTCCCACAAGTCCCGAAAGACGTTCTGTTAGTTAAATTGGACATTCTGAATTCTCCCTCAGTGTACCCGAACAGGTGCGTAGTATGGCGACTAGAGGATTTTCATGGTAACTTCATTTCAGTGTTAATGTAAGCCTGCTTGTGACAACAATAAATATTATTATTATAGACAATGTTCCCTGCTCTTCTTAGAATAGTGCACTGGGGTCTATTATATTCCATCCAAGGGGGCAGACTGGATCTTGGTTTAACATTTCATTCAAAGGATTGCATCTCCAATACTGCACCACTCTCTCATACTTTACTTGAACATCAGCCTAGATTATCTGTTCAATTGTCTGAGTTGGAATTGAACCCATAATTTTCTGAGTACGAGATGAGAGTTCTACTAATCAATCCACAGCTGTCACTGAAGTAAGGAATAAAATAATGGCCCGGATCATGGAGATGATCCAATTAAACAGCTTGGATTAAGTCATAAATTCCATGACACAAGCTTTAGACACTTACAGAAAGAGAGAGACCATATCACATCCCGAATAAGCTGAACCTCTTCCCACCCCATCATTTACTTCTGTTTCTCTGAACTTGCTCTTCAAGCTCGTCGGCTGTGTTGCTACAAACAAATTATGCCACCAGCCCTCCTCATGACCGAAAGAAAACTGTATCCTGTTTGACCAGGACTTCCATTGTCCTGTTTATATAACACACACAGCAGACACAAGTCACTCACAAAGATGTAAATGAATTAAGACTCTCAGAAGAAATCGCAAAAGAGAATTAACCCAAACTCACCCACAGCATAATCACTGAAAAACTGTGGAAATCAGATTAGGATGTAAATTCAGTCATCTTGAAATTTTGGAGATGACCGACCCTTTTTGTGGAGAGAGTGATGATTGACCCATAATCAAATGTCCCCAAGTTTTGGCTAATCATATATGGCTCAGCAATATCTTCCACTATAATTTATGATGAAAATATTGAGATTAATATTCCTTGGACTGTGAGATTGATTTAGAGGACAGCAGAAAATTGATATTAGCAGAGGTGCAACAAACTTACACCTCTTGCAAAGTTTTATTCAGCAAAATGTCAGTAGATAAGGGGAGTGCAGATACTTTGTCCCTTCAAGCCTGTTCCTCCCATAAACTCTGTACAATCTACCCTACATGGACACCACTCCCAGGCCTTTAATCTCTTTCCATCGGCCCTCTAATTCTACTCTATTATTGACCCGGCCTGACTATTTAATCTTCAACCACAGACCCCGTACAGTTTATTCCATCATGGACTCCATGTTCTCTTTTAATATCATCCGAAAAAACCCTATACAATGTCCTCCATCACTGACTCTATCCTATCGCATTTAACTCTCACAGGCCCCACAATATCTTCCCTCACTTGGATCCCATCCACTTAATGTACTCCCACAGATAACTGACCGCTGTTAACCCAAAAAACACAAGCAATAAACCCATGGATGAGTTGTGATTATACCCATGGCTCAGACACAATTTTTAACCCTTTGTTCAATTAATACATATAATCGAATACAGTTTTTACATACCAAACTAATAGGGTTAAAAGTTGATGAGTTAGAATTTGTATTTATGCAGCTCCTTATCACATTTCTCAAAAAAGTCCCAAAGCATTCTACATTCAACTTAACTCCACTGAATGGCAGTCACTGGCGTATTATGTACAAACACAGAAGGATGTTTTCAGGATATTCTCAAGCCATTCCTGAAGAGATTCATCATCCTCACCAACTCATGGGAATTCCTGACTTGTGATTTAGAAAGGCACCGAACACAGGGTGACTTCATCATGAGCAGGCAGAGGTGTCAGAGGGAAGCACACAAACGTCTAAAACATCTCATCTACCCAGCCTTTCAATCACTACCTGCCATTCATATGGCAGAGTCTGCAGATGATGCATTATCAGCCATCTCAGGACGCAAACTGTAGTGAAAGAAAGTTATCCTTGATCCCGAGGCACTGCCTAAGAAGATGTATAAGTAGTATAAAATGCAATGTCCACTGGCATGCAATGTCCCACAAACAATAACTAATGATGGCCTATTCTTCGGTTTTCATTAGTCTTGGTCGAGGGAGGGATGTTTATCTGAAATCCCAGATTTTCTTAGAACTACAGAATGGTGAAATCACAGAAGGAAACCCATGGGAGTTTTTTTAAAGAAATATTATATCCACCTCAACAGTTAACTGGGCATCAAACTGGATTAACGTCTCATTTGATTTATGGCATTTCCACCAATACAGTAGTCTCTTAGTATAGCACTGGGAGTGGTGACTTAGATTATGAACTCAAGCCTTGGAAAGTGGGGCTTGAACACGCTAACCTCTGACTGAAAGGCACCAAATGAGTCAAACTGATGCAAATTGGTATTTAGTCAATCTTAATGAAGGCTTTCTACCCCAGATTTCTACCTGTTCTTTCTGTCTTTCAGCAGTATTGGTTCAGTAGTATTTGAACATTTCTCAAAAGGGAATCTATCCTCCAAACATTGAAATTACTGTTTATGTTTTTTTAATTCTAAATTTAGAAAACAAAAATGATCTGCTTTCAACTTGCAGCAGGCAATAACAACCAGTTCAGAACTGCACTCATATTGCATCAGGCATTGCGACTGAAGATTAAATGTTTCTTTTCTCTTCATCTCTTGAAAAGGTTGACTGTTCCTGGAGTAGTCTCAGGGCTATGTGCAGCCACTGAGTGGCCATTTAACAATGGTAGGGCCTTTGTAGGACTTACTGCAGAGGACAACATTTGGTCTTTTGCATCTGAGTCACTGCTAACTCATCACCTGCAATGATCTACTCCACCCCATTACTGTTCCCTTCCTCTATATTCCTACTTTTCAGACACTCATCCAATTCCATTTCAAGTATGTGATGAATGTTGGAATTTCAGACATATTGTATTATAGGTCTTTGATGCAGTAAGGGTTAAAAGCTTGGATTAACATGTCAGTGACTGCTGCAGTCGTGTTTTAAAAGAATTCTGGTTTGAAAGGTTGGGAGGCAGGGGTGCAATTAGGGAATTGTCATAAGCTTGGGCTAATGCAGTTTTGTTTGGATTAAGGGATAAGTTAATTAGATTTCAGTTTGGTGAGATTATGGAGTTACTGGGTGAAGCTAAGGTATCAGACATTTTGCATAAAAGCAGGTCAGTGGAGTTTTTAGATGAAGCCGTGAGTGGAGTCAAGATTTTGCTCGCACTACAGTTTGGTAAAAGATATGTCTGTAGACTGACTGGCAAAGTCGCTGGAAAGGTAAACAAACCAGCTGAAACAGCTTCTGAAGAAATACAGCCAGAGTTCCTGCATGGTTCTGACAAGAGTCAGATCTTTTCTTTAAAGCAATGTCAAAAGATCTTCTCAAAATAGAGTATCCAGACATCTCTGTAAAACAGGGAAGCCAGGGTGCTAATGGCATTTAAAGTGGATTGCGAGCCAAGATGTTTTTTCTTGTTGCTTGAGTGGGAATAAAGATAGCAGTTCAGGGTTACTGTACCACTGTATTGATTAGCATTGTTTAAGGAGTAATTGTGAGTTATTTTTCTTGTGTGATGTCAAAGATATTTTAATATTGTGTTAGTAATAAAGTCTGTTTTACTCTACCATATCCTTATTTTATGTGAAATCACCCCTGAAGCAAGGGATCCTTTCCTTACAATCTTTCAAAATTAAAATAAAATATTGGGGTTTCTGTCCAGTATCCTGTCCTTTGTTGGGGTCTAGTCTGGGATCATAATATGTAATGTTACTGTCTATAGCCACTTGTGGTAAAGCATTCCTTATGCTAATGATCCTCTCGAAGAAAATAAATATTTTTAAATAAATTCTCATCCTCAGTATTCCAGTGATTATCCTCAATTTCTATCCCCTCAATATCCATTCACTACCAAATGGGAACCATTCCAGTATTTATACTCAATATCGTACATAAATTTTGAAAAGCTGTGTCAGGCATTACCTCAAACCATGGTCTTTGCCATATCCAATAATCAAAGAATCAAACATATTCCTGTCGGCATCAGAAGGCACCGACCAGAGCTTATTTCTCCACTCCCCCCAACAACTGCCTGACCCAGAGGCACTGATGCCAACGGTAGTGTTATTGTCAGCCAATCGACTGAGTTTTGAGATTTGAACTCAAGCCTTGGAAAGTGGGTCCATTTCCTGCTGGTCACACTTCGTGTCAAATTTTCCATTGTACCGGTAAATTGCTATGGTAACATTTCCAATTCAACTGTGATGTCTGCTTCTATTGTAGTTGCAAGATTTGTTCACTATGTGGTTCTATGAAGCAAGTTCCCAAAGTCTGTTTCCCAACTTGTGTACTTTTATATTTAAAACAAAACTTACATTCATTAACTAGAATTTTTTAAAGAATAAAAGTCTTAATGTATGAGATTCAGTCTGACAGGCAGAGACAATAATGGAACCCCTGCAGTAACAGGATTGATTAGATTTTAAAGGAAATGAAAGGAATCTAAATTTATATTAAAAAATCAATTTAATGTTCAGAGTTGATGCAGATTGTAAGTGAAGGAGATCAATCTATCCTGTGATGCTCTAGTCAAGTCTTCCTCCTTATCACTTGCTAAGTTTTACTAGCTTGTTATGTGCTCGAATATCAGCCTCCAATCCTCGGGGTAGATTTTGACTGCGATAAAACAAAACAAGTTGGCAGCCCATTTTATACCTCTACTGATTTTAATTCTGCTATCACCCATTTTACATTACTGAAGAGTCAAATATACCCTTAAAGATGCCCCTTAAGCCAGCCACAGCTTCATAACACTTCTGAGAAGTCAGCGGCTCCTCCATAGCTGGATTACTGCCAATACCCTTCTGCCTCTCTCCACTACAGCATCCCTGTTCTGGGGTCATTTTCAATTGTGGCTCAATGTTCATTTTACTTGGCTCAGAGTGAAAAGACTAAGTTCAGAACAGAGACTTCTGCACAAGAATCCAGGCTGACAGCTCATTCCTAATCATTATCAAGCAATCGCTGGTGGAAGGACCCTTTGGTGAAAGACAGGGATGGGCTGAAAGGTGTTGCAAATCTGGAGTTGAATAATCTTCCCCACTCATTATCCAGGTCCACCAACAAAAAAATAGCTATTTGATAAAGGTACTAGGAATTGAACATAGAACATTACAGCGCAGTACGGGCCCTTCGGCCCTTGATGTTGCGCTGACCTGTGAAACCATCTGAAGCCTATCTGACCTACACTATTCCATTTTCATCCATATGTCTATCCAGTGACCACTTAAATGCCCTTAAAGTTGGCGAGTCTACTACTGTTGCAGGCAGGGCGTTCCACACCCCTACTACTCTCCGAGTAAAGAAACTGCCTCTGATAACTGTCCTATATCTACCACCCCTCAATTTAAAGCTATGTCCCCTCGTGTTGGTCATCACCATCTGAGGAAAAAGGCTCTCACTGTCCACCCTATCTAACCCTCTGACTATCTTATATGTCTCTATTAAGTCACCTCTCAGCCTTCTCTCTAACGAAAACAACCTCAAGTCCCTGAGCCTTTTCTCGTAAGAACTTCCCTCCATACCAGTCAGCATCCTAGTAAATCTCCTCTGAACCCTTTCCAAAGCTTCCACATCCTTCCTATAATGTGGTGACCAGAACTGCACGCAGTACTCCAGGAGCGGCAGCACCAGAGTTATGTACAGCTGCAGCATGACCTTTTGGCTCCGAAACTCAATCCCCCTACTGATAAAGGCTAGCACACCATATGCCTTCTTAACAGCCCTATTAACCTGGGTGGCAACTTTCAGGGATTTATGTACCTGAATGCCGAGATCTCTCTGTTCATCTACACTACCAAGAATCTTGCCATTAGCCCAGTACTCTGCATTCCTGTTACTCCTTCCAAAGTGAACCACCTCACACTTTTCCTCATTAAACTCCATCTGCCACCTCTCAGCCCAGCTCTGCAGCTTATCTATGTCCCCCTGTATCCTATAACATCCTTCAGCACTATCCACAACTCCACCGACCTTTGTGTCATCTGCAAATTTACTAACCCATCCTTCTACACCCTCTTCCAGGTCATTTATAAAAATGACAAACAGCAGTGGCCCCAAAACAGATCCTTGCGGTACACCACTAGTAACTGAACTCCAGGATGAACATTTGCCATCAACCACCACCCTCGGTCTTCTTTCAGCTAGCCAATTACTGATCCAAACCGCTAAATCACCTTCAATCCCATACTTCCTTATTTTCTGCAATAGCCTACCGTGGGGAACCTTATCAAACACCTTACTGAAATCCATATACACCACATCAACCGCTTTACCCTCATCCACCTGTTTGGTCACCTTCTCAAAAAACTCAATAAGGTTTGAGGCATGACCTACCCTTCACAGAACCGTGTTGACTATCGCTAATCAACTTGTCCTTTTCAAGATGATTATAAACCCTATCTCTTATAACCTTTTCCAACATTTTACCCACAACCGAAGTAAGGCTCACAGGTCTATAATTACCAGGGTTGTCTCTATTCCCCTTCTTGAACAAGGGGACAACATTTGCTATCCTCCAGTCTTCCGACACTATTCCTGTCGACAAAGACGACATAAAGATCAAGGTTTCTGCAATCTCCTCCCTGGCTTCCCAGAGAATCCTAGGATAAATCCCATCTGGCCCAGGGGACTTATCTATTTTTACATTTTCCAAAATTGCTAACACCTCCTCCTTGTGAACCTCAATTCCATCTAGCCTGATCGACTGAACCCGAGTATTCTGCTCGACAACATTGTCTTTCTCCAGTGTAAACACTGACGAAAAATATCCATTTAACGCTTCCCCTATCTCCTCTGATTCCACACACAACTTTCCACTACTATCCTTGATTGGCCCTAATCTTACTCTAGTCATTCTTTTGTTCCTGATATACCTATAGAAAGCCTTAGGGTTTTCCTTGATCCCATCCGCCAACAACTTTTCGTGTCCTCTCCTCGCTCTTCTTAACTCTCCCTTTAGGTCCTTCCTGGCTAACTTGGAACTCTCAAGTGCCCTAACTGAGCCTTCATGTCTCATCCTAACATAAGCCTTCTTCTTCCTCTTGACAAGTGCTTCAACTTCCTTAGTAAACCAGGGTTCCCTTGCTCGACAACTTCCTCCCTGCCTGACAGGTACATACTTATCAAGGACACGCAGTAGCTGTTCCCTGAAAAGCTCCACATTTCGATTGTACCCATCCCCTGCAGTTTCCTTCCCCATCCTATACATCCTAAATCTTGCCGAATAGCATCATAATTGCCTTTCACCCAGCTATAATTCTTGCCTTGCGGTATATACCTATCCCTGCCCATTGCTAAAGTAAACATTTTTTTTTTTTTAAATTTAGTGTACACAATCATTTTTCCAATTAAGGGGCAATTTAGCGTGGCCAATCCACCTAGCTTGCACGTTTTTGGGTTGTGGGGGCGAAACCCACGCAGACACGGGGAGAATGTGCAAACTCCACACGGACAGTGACCCAGAGCCGGGATCGGACCTGGAACCTCAGCGCCATGAGGCGGTTGTGCTAACCACTAGGCCAGCGTGCTGCCCTTCTAAAGTAAACATAACCAAATTGTGATCACTATCACCAAAGTGCTCACCTACATCTAAATCTAACACCTGGCCGGGTTCATTACCCAGTACCAAATCCAATGTGGCCTCGCCCCTTGTTGGCCTGTCTACATACTGTGTCAGAAAACCCTCCTGCACACACTGTACAAAAACTGACCCATCTATAGTACTCGAACTATAGTATTTCCAGTCAATATTTGGAAAGTTAAAGTCCCCCATAACAACTACCCTGTTACTCTCGCTCCTGTCAAGAATCATCTTTGCAATCCTTTCCTCTACATCTCTGGAACTATTCGGAGGTCTATAGACAACTCCCAACAGGGTGACCTCTCCTCTCCTGTTCCTAACCTCGGCCCATACTACCTCAGTAGACGAGTCCTCAAACGTCCTTTCTACCGCCGTAATACTTTCCTTGATTAACAATGCCACACCCCCCCATCTTTTACCATCTTCTCTGTTCTTACAGAAACATCTAAATCCTGGAACCTGCAACAACCATTCCTGTCCCTCTACCCATGTCTCCGAAATCGCCACAACATCGAGATCCCAGGTACCAACCCATGCTGCAAGCTCACCCACCTTATTCCGGATGCTCCTGGCGTTGAAGTAGACACATTTCAAACCAGCGTCTTGCTTGCCGGTGCCCTCTTTCGAACTTTTAACCCCATCCCTGACCTCACTACTCTCAACATCCTGTACACTGGGACTGCAATTTTGGTTCCCATCCCCCTGCTGAATTAATTTAAACCCCCCCCGAAGAGCACTAGCAAATCTCCCCCCCAGGATATTGGTACCCTTCTGGTTCAGGTGAAGACCATCCTGTTTGTAGAGGCCCCACCTACCACAGAATGAGCCCCAATTATCCAGGAAACCAAAACCCTCCCTCCTGCACCATCCCTGTAGCCACGTGTTCAACTCCTCTCTCTCCTTATTTCTCACTTCGCTACCACGTGGCACGGGTAACAACCCAGAGATAACAACTCGGTTTGTTCTAGCTCTTAGCTTCCACCCTAACTCCCTGAATTTCTGTCTCAAATCCCCATCTCTCTTCCTACCTATGTCGTTGGTACCTATGTGGACCACGACTTGGGGCTGCTCCCCCTCAAGGATCCCAAAAACACGATCAGAGACATCACGAACCCTGGCACCTGGGAGGCAACACACCAACCGTGAGACTCTTTCGTTCCCACAGAACCTCCTGTCTGTTCCTCTAACTATGGAGTACCCAATGACAAGTGCTCTGTTCCTCTTCTCCCTTCCCTTCTGAGCAACAGGGACAGACTCTGTGCCAGAGACCTGTGCCCCATTGCTTATCCCTGGTAAGTCGTCCCCGCAACAGTATCCAAAACGGTATACTTGTTATAGAGGGGAACGACCACATGGGATCCCTGCACTGCCTGCCGGTTCACTCTTCCTCCCCTGACAGTAACCCATCTACCTTCTTCTTTCACCTGAGGTGTGACTACCTCCCTATAACTCCTCTCAATAACCCCCTCCGCCTCCCGAATGATCCAAAGTTCATCCAGCTCCAGGTCCCTAACGCAGTTCTCGAGGAGCTGGAGTTGGGTGCACTTCCCGCAGATGTAGTCAGCAGGGACACTCGAGGTGACCCTTTCCTCCCACATTCTGCAGGAGGAACATTCAACTGCCCTAGCCTCCATTCCCACTGAACTAACTTCCCAATACTGAAAACTAAAAACTAAAAAAAAAAACTTGTTAGTTTAGCAATCCGGCGGACAGAACTTTTTTTTGGTTAGAGGAGGAGGATGGGTGGGAGACACTACGCAAGTAGTATTTCAGGTAAAGCTGTCACTCAAGAACAGCCCCTTCACAAACCACCTTCAACTTATGCTGACCGTAATGCACGTATGCAAATCTCCCCGGAACAGCCAATCAGAAGCTCTGTTCTGCTGCCCTCTGCTGGATGCTTGCCTTCACTCGAACTCCTCGGGTCACTTGCGCAGGCACGCCTTCAACTTACGCTGACCGCACTGCACGTATGCAAATCTCCCCGGAACAGCCAATCAGAAGCTCTGCTCTGCTGCCCTAATGTTCAGAGAACTGCAACTCAGTAAAAACCAGCACCGTATTGATCACAGTACTGCCAGCATTGTGGGAGCTGTGGTCTTTCAGGTGACATTCGAAGTTGAGACCCTGACTGGTCTCGGTAGAAGTAAAGGGTCCTTCAGGGTTATCTGAAAACCAGCAGAATTATTCCAGTGTCATTTATCCCTCAACCAACATCATTAGAGCAGCTCATTTAGTCATGAAATGGGTTTGTGGGACTTCGCAGATTGAATATATTTTCCTGCATCATAACAGTGACAATGCTTAAGAATACATCAATGGCTGTGAAGCTTCTTGGGATTCTTCCCAAGAATGTAAAAGGCACTATTTAAATACATGTTCTCTGTCTTTCCCTTTGGAACAAGCTCCTCTGAACAAACATGGACAAAAGCTGCACTCCAGAGAGGATCTGAGAATGATCCCTTGGCATCAAGGCAACATTGGTCAGAATGTAGCATCAACAAGTCCTCGCAAACTAGAGTGATGGGAATCAGAAGGAAAGCTTTCCACTAGCTGGAGTCATACCTAGACCAAAGGAAGATGGTCATTAATGTTGGAGGTCAATCATCTCAGGACATCACTGCAGGAGTTCCTCAGGACCATGATCTAGGCCAAAACATCACCAGCTGTTTCATCAATGACCTTCCCTCCATCATAAGGTCAGAAGTGGGAATGTTTGCTGATGATTGCACAAAGCTAAGCACCATTCACAACTCCTCAGATGCTGAAGCAGACCGTGTCCATATGCGGCAAGACTTGGGACAATATACAGGCTTAAGCTGATAACTGGTAACATTCATGCCACACAAGTTCCAGGAAATTACACCTTCAACAAGAGAAAATCTAACCATCTCCTCTTGACATTCAATGATGTTAGCATCACTGAATCCAACTAACGGTATCGGCCCACATGTCCCAAAATATGTTCTTGTTAGGCGAATTGGACATTCGGAATTCTCCCCCAGTATATATGAACATGCGCCCGAGTGTGGCGACTAGGGGATTTTCACAGTAACTTCATTACAGTGATAATGTAAGCCTACTTGTGACAATAATAAAGATTATTATTAAAACATCTTGGAAGTCTTATCCATTGATCAGAAACTGGACTGGACTGGACTGGACCGCCCCCCCACCCCCACCCTCAAAATTTACAACCTCCACCACATTTACAACCTCCACCACCAATGCACAGTGGCAGCATTGTGTACCATCTACAAGATACACTGTAGCAACTCACCAAGGCTTCTTCAACAGTACATTCCAAACTCATGACCTCCACCACCTAGAAGGACAAGCACAGCAAGTGCATGGGAACACCACCACCTGCAAGTCACACACCATCCTGACTTGGAACTACATCGCCGTTCCTTCACCGTCACTGGGTCAAAATCATAGAACTCCTTTCCGAACAGCATTGTGGTTGTTCCTACAACAAAGACAGTGGTTCAAGGAGGCAGCACAATTTGCAAGGGTAGTTAGGGATGTGAAATAAATTGCGGCTTAGCCAGCGACTACATCTCATAAATGGACAAAGAAAAAAGAAAATCACTGTTTGACCTTACATTAAACCCTCCTCCCATCTACTTTTGTTTTTATTTCCACTTTTATTTTTTGTTGAAACACGGAGAACTGATGCTACCTGAACTAGAATGCACATGTCACTGGTCACAACAGAGTACCAACATCAGAAGATGCACACGTTTTGTTTTTGAACTCAATCGTATTTCCATGACAAATTTCCATTCGGTTTTTTTTCCCCTCCCTTCCTGGCCACCACTTTTCTCCACCCCGATCAACAGGGTGCTGGTTCTTGCTGAGTTGCAGTTCTCTGAACACTGGCTAATGTCTAGTACCTGTACCAAATAGCTATTTTTTGAGAATGGACCTAGATAACAAGTGGGGAAAATCATTCAACTCCAGATTTGCAACACATCTCAGCCCATCCCTGTCTTTATCATAGATAGAATTTACAGTGCAGAAGGAGGCCATTCGGCCCATCGAGTCCGCACCGGCTCTTGGAAAGAGCACCCTACCCAAGGTCAACACCTCCACCCAATCCCCATAACCCAGTAACCCCACTCAACACCAAGGGCAATTTTGGACACCAAGGACAATTTATGTAACCAGCCAATCCACCTAACCTGCACATCTTTGGAATGTGGGAGGAACCGGAGCACCCGGAGGAAACGCATGCACACACGGGGAGGATGTGGCAGCACGGTAGCACAGTGGTTAGCACAGTTGCTTCACAGCACCAGGGTCCCAGGTTCGATTCCCGGCTTGGGTCACTGTCTGTGTGGAGTCTGCACGTTCTCCCAGTGTCTGCGTGGGTTTCCTCTGGGTGTTCCGGTTTCTTCCCACAGTCCAAAGATGTGCAGGTTAGGTGGATTGGCCAGGCTAAATTGCCCTTTGTGTCCAAAATTGTCTTTAGCGTTGGGTGGTGTTACTGGGTTATGGGGATAGGGTGGAGGTGTGGGGTTGGGTAGGGTTCTCTTTCCAAGAGCCGGTGCAGACTCGATGGGCCGAATGGCCTCCTTGTGCTCTGTAAATTCTATGAAATGTGCAGACTCCGCATAAACAGAGACCCAAGCCAGAATCGAACCTGGGACTCTGGAGCTGTGAAGCAATTGTGCTATCCACAATGCTACCGTAAAATCGAGTGGAGAATGTGGGCATCAATCCCACTACCTCTCACATGCGAAGCTAGTGCTCTACCACTTGAGCTAATTCCCCTTTCACCAGAGGGTCCTTCCACCGGTGATTGATTGAGAGTGATTAGGAATGGCTATGGTATAAGATCAACAATCTAGAGGTTGTGGGTTCAAATTCAGTCAGGGCAAGTTGGGAAATGGGATTAGAAAAAAAAAAAAATCGTGTCATTTCGGAGTTGAAACCAAAGAAATCATGAAAGCTGTTGGATTGCCTTATAACCAAAAATGGTTCACCAAACTAAAGTACATCACAGAAGGGAATAAACCTACCCAATTTGATCTACACGTGGGAGGCACAATAGCACAGTTGCTTCACAGCACCAGGGTCCTAGGTTTGATTCCCGGCTTCGGGCCACTATCTGTGCGGAGTCTGCATGCTCAGAGTCTGCATATTTTCCTCATGTCTACATGGGTTTCTTCCGGGTGCTCCGGTTTCCTCCCACAGGAAGAAAAATGTGCAGGTTAGGTGGACTGGCCATGCTAAATTGCCCCTTAGTGTCCAAAAGGTTAGGTGGGGTTACTGGGATAGGTTGGAGGTGTGGGCTTAAGTAGGGTGTTCATAAAATGCTAGGATCCCAAAGAAGGTCCTACAAAAAACAAAATCCGGGGGGGGGGGGGGGGGGCTAGCCCTCCCAAACCTACAATTCTACCACTGGGCGGCGACGGCCGAGCGAATAAGGGGATGGATCAAGGAGCCAAAGCCGAGTGGGTGCGCGCGGAAGAGGCCTCCTGCATGGGGACCTCCTTCCGGGCCCTCGCCACGGCGGTAATCCCATCCCCACCCAAAAAATACTCCAGCAGCCCGGTGGTGATAGCCACCCTCCAATCCTGAAACCAACTACAGCAGCAATTTGGCCTGACCAAAATGTCGGACAAAGTTCCCATCTGTAAAAACCACAGGTTCACACCAGCACTGACTGATGCCACCTTCAAAAAGGTGGGGACAGGACGGAGGGACACTGACAGTCAGGGACCTATACACAGACGGCAGGATCGCAACACTGGACGAACTGACAGAGAAACTCCAGCTAGCAAGGGGGAACGAACTAAGGTATCTACAGCTCATAAACTTCCGACGAAAGGAGACAAGGACGTACCCACAACCGCCACGACAGACACTACTGGAAGAACTACTGGACGCAAGCATACCAGACAAAGGAAACTGTAGTGACATCTATGACCAACTGATAGAAAGGGCCAACACTGTACTGGACTCAACACGAAAGAAATGGGAGGAAGACCTGGGGATTGAGATAGGGTGGGGCCTCTGGAGCGAAGCACTGCAAAGGGTCAACTCCACCGCCACGTGTGCAAGGCTCAGCCTGACGCAGCTAAAAGTGGTACATAGAGCCCACTTAACAAGAACCCGTATGAGTAGATTCTTCCCAGAGGTGGAGGATAGATGTGAACGGTGCCAAGGAGGCTCGGCCAACCATGCCCACATGTTCTGGTCTTGCCCCAGACTTGCAGGGTACTGGACAGCCTTCTTCGAGGCAATGTCCAAAATGGTGGGGATGAGGATGGAGCCATGCCCGAAAGTGGCGGTCTTCGGGGTATCAGACCAGCCAGATCTATTCTTAGGGAGGAAGGCAGATGCCCTTGCCTTTGCCTCCCTGATCGCCCGCCGTAGAATCCTGTTTGGCTGGCGGTCAGCAGCACCACCCAAAGCTGCAGACTGGCTGTCCGACCTCTCAGAATCTCTCCAAATGGAGAAAATCAAATTCGCCATCCGAGGGTTAGACGACGGCTTCCACAGAACATGGGAGCCATTCATGCAATTGTTCCGGGACCTGTTTGTGGCCAACGAACAAGAGGAAGAATAGCCAGGTAGCCAAGAATCAGGGGAAAGTAGCCAAAGCATGAAAGGGAGAGATAGACTTGGGGGGGGGGGGGGGGGGGGGGGGGTTGACAGCTAAACCTAAGAGGAAAGAAAGGCGAACCACGGGAGGGGGGGAAAGAGGGGAAGAGATAGGGAACAAGAGAAGAGAACCAGGGAGGTGGGGGAGGCAGGGAAATGAGAGCCGGAAGGAAGGCACGGGATACAATAACGAACATGGCAATTCCAGGAGTAGGGAACAAGGAGAATGAAGATGAAAGACGGGAGGAACGGCAGAAGCAGAGGTGAGCGCGTGACGGCAGTGAGATCCGTCCGGGAGAAGCAAATGACAACGACATCAAACCCATTCGAGTATTGCCCACTGTAATTATTTCTCAGGCACCCAAATGTATATTTACCTCCCCAGTCACCAGCCCCCCATTCCCCCCCTTCCCCCCCCCCCGCAAACAGTCGCCTACTTATGTTGTAAATAATTTAGCCAGGTGTACAGAGTTGCTGCTGTTGAGCTGGTGCACAATACCCTACCAGTTATTCTATTTTATTTTTTATTGTATTTTTTTTTAATATTTACTATTTTTTTTTTCTTTGGTATGTTTGGGTGTGCCCTTCTCTTCTATATGTGTGTGTATATATATATTTCTTATCCTGTGTACATAATGGTAAATATACTTTGTTCAAAAACCCAATAAAAACATTTATTTAAAAAAAGTAGGGTGTTCTTTCCAAGGACGGTGCAAACTCGATGGGCCGAATGGCCTCCTTTTGCACTGTAAATTCTATGATTCTATGACTCCAGTCTCAAGATACGTGTTTGATTCTTAATGGCCTTTGATGCGACTGCCTACTCAGGGCAAAGAGGGATAAGCAAAAAAATGTGAAAATACAGCCAGAAAACAACTTTTAAAACCCTTTAAAAACTCTGAATTTCTATTGTGGATCTTAGATCCCACAACCTAATAAAGGGGCTGGTTTAGCACACTGGGCTAAATCACTAGCTTTTAAAGCAGACAACGGCAGGCCAGTAGCACGGTTCAATTCCCGTACCAGCCTCCCTGAACAGGTGCCGGAATGTGGCGACTAGGGGCTTTTCACAGTAACTTCATTGAAGCCTACTCGTGACAATAAGTGATTTTCATTTCATTTTCATTTTCAACCTCCCATTCCACAGTTCATCCAGCTGAGATCAGTTTACTCCCTGGAGCTCAAATGCACCATGTTATGGTATGTACAACTTAAAGATGCTCCCTAAAGGGATTTACCTCATAATAAAGGATCTCTTTGATGGAGATGTTGGACATGTAGCCTCCGCCATTGCACTGACAGTAACTACATGCTCATCTGGACCATCTTTCTCAATGTTCATGCTCCTTGATGTGATGCAACGTAGCCTCACCCATCAGCTCCTAGCAACATGGGTCTAATCCAAACTCAGAGTAATCAAATTTTCATCCCCACCCCCCAGTGCAAGTGCAGTGGTTCTCCCAAGATGCTAACACTTTTAGGTTTCAGCTTCTCCAGTGGCATTTGTTGCTGCTCCTTTGGTCATTATGGTACAAGTTTAATTTAGCTCAATACTAGTGGCTCTTCTCAATTAGATACGTACCTATGGTGAATTCCACACAGTTTGCTCAGTTAACTGACCTTCGCTAGGTTGGTAGGTAGGACTATCATTGGCCTCAGTCCTTCTAGGTGGCAGAGATTACAGGTTTGAAAAGTTTTTTAAAATTCATTTATGGGACGTGGGTGTCACTGTGGGCTGGGCCATCATTTGTTGCCCAATCCTAATTGCCCTCCATTTCAGAAGGTACTTAAGGATCTGGCATCACATGGAAGATATCCTTCCCCACAGAACATTAGTGAACCAGATGGGTTTTTATAGTTATCATTACCTGTAGCTCAGATTCCCTGCATGCAGAAGGTGGCCATTTGGCCTGTCGAGTCTTCACCGACCCTCTAAAATAGCACCCTGCCTAGGACCACACCTCCCGCCCTGTCCCTGTAACCACACCCAACCTTTGGACACTTAAGGGGCAATTTAGCATGGCCAATCCACCTAACCTGCACATCTTTGGACTGTGTGAGGATGCAGGAGCACCTGCAGGAAACCCACGCAAACACGGGGAGAAGGCGCAAACTCCACAGTCACCCAAGGTTGGAATTAAACCCGGATTCCTGGCACTGCGAGGCAGCAGTGCTACACACTGTGCCACCATGCACTGGTACACAATGCCACCAATGTCTTTCAAGGTGGAGGCAATGGATATTGAAGATCGTGGATGTTGTGTCGATCAAGCAGGCTGCTTTGTTCAGTATGGTGCAAGGCTTCTAGGGTTGGTGAAGCTGCACTCATCCAGGCAAGTGAAGAGTATTCCATTCCACTTCTTTGGGGCATATTGAGATTGTGAAAAGGGCTATTTAAAGCAAGTCATTCTTGTTACTGCAACACTATTTAGTTTCCACTTTCCATACAAGCTATACGAGAATCCGTGTTTGCTTTAAGTCACATGAGTTTGCTAAGCACAATACTTGTAAGCACATGCTCCACTTGGCTTCTCCACAGAGCTGCTGTGATGTACACACTGTTTACCATTTACTTAGTTCTCACAGCAGCGGAGTGCAAAATCTGGAATGCTTCGATTTAACCATTTCACCAACACATTCCTTTCACATTGTCCTGCCCACAGAACAGTGAAAGTTGGGTTTATGCCTGCCTGGCTCCTCTTCCATGACAATCCCCACTGTCACTGAATTCACCATCATGACCTCCTCTGGAGGTCGAGCAGGGTGTTGGCAGAGTTGGTTTTGGTCTGTTTCTCATTCCCCGAGGGGGAATGTAACAATTGAGTAGTTGAGCTAAATGGAGAAAATGGAAAAGTACAGTACAAGGAAGGATGCAGTGCTGCCAGATATCTAGAGTCACAAATCTTGGTACTACCTAAAACTCATAAAAGGTATTCATTACTTGAACAGGTTGCCATTTCGTTTTTCCAAATTAACCAACCTTGGCATACCCAGCCAATTTTGTGTTAATGGATGTCAAATGATTGGCTTTGCTATGCTGAGAATCCTACCCCTAGCAGGAACTATCCAGAACACCTGACAGTCAACAGACAGAAGAGACTTTCCATCTCCCATTCTGCATTTGAACTCATATCCTAGAGGATTTCACTAAGATACATGGTTCACCTCTAAAGCATCAATTGCAATTTGTGCCCTCAGCCCCGCATTCCTCTTAAAACAAGAATATGGTTAATCATGTGCAGCATTAAACCCTAGAAGTCATAAATTACAGCAGTCAAATCTGTCCATTCATCCAAATACTTTCTCCAAATCTGGTGAGTGACCTGTATCCTGGACTAAAATCTCAGTCAGAGAAGGGGAACAATATTTGCCAGGGTTCCCATACCCGATTGTTGCACGTGCAGACACATTTGGGCTGGCTGTGATGCTTCCCACTAGATGCCAATAACTGCTGTCTGATGTGTCACAGTCCTCCCCAAAATACATCATGAGGGAGCCGAGGAGCTGTGGGCAAGATATAAATCGGTAAGAAACAAAAAGGTCGGCTGGATTCCCTGGAATTGTTAAAGTGATGTGTGATGTCTATAAAAGGAGTTAGAATTGAGGGTGGAATTCCACACAACTGCATACAGCCAGAGCCCAAAGGTTCAAGGAAGGGTGCCACCTGAGGACCCAACACGTACCCCGAGTGTTCAAACACGTGTGCGGACCCCAGTTCCTCGAGCAGTAGCTGCTCCAATCCAATGTCAGACAAACCCTACCTTGGGGATTGCCATTTCCAACACAATGGACAGACACATTATACATATGTACATGTAAACAGTATTGCACCCAAACCAATATCTATAAATAATCGACTCAACGAAAATAAAAGCACCTTCAGGAAACAGTGACGCAAATGAAGAACAAAAAAAAATAACAGTTCATTTTCTCCAAGTGCAACAGATGCAATTTGGAAACAACGATGTGACTTGCAACGCAGCCAATTCTAAATCTGAGCGTGAACAATCCCAGGCATCACAAACGATTAGAATCGACAATATGTTGGACTATTACTGCGCACTTGATCTCGCCCTGGGACCAGAAGTATTGAGAGTGTATTGTGTTTTTTTGTTGCGTTCTGGCTAAACACACCACACCTAAGGCTGAACCAGTTTTGCAGCCACCTCTCTCCATCTGAATGAAGATCACTCCAACTTACTTTCAAACAACTTATTTTTCTTTTAAATACACAATTGAACTGGACGTTAATAAAAACAAACCTCAAGTCCTGGAATGCTTTAAAAAAAAGGTCATAATTCAATCCTACCGCCAAACACAGTTAGGCTGCCTTACACATAAACATGTCAAAAATCAGCAGAAGCAAAGATAGCGACCTCTAACTGTCCTAAAATAATAATTCTTCCAAAAGAGAGCTCACATTTTTTTTTTAAAGGTGATATAAAAGGAGAACGCAAAGGTAAATCTCAAAGGCAACACAAAAAAAGTGAGTCCAGTTGCTTTAGTCACGGTGCACTGAGGTTTATTTTCATATTTGTTTTTCTTCGCAAGCGAAGCTGAGCATTGAGCCAGGGTCGAGGGCAGCGCGTGTGGGGCTGGCGGCCCTGGCCCTGCGCGCCCAGGTGTGGGACTCACCTTGGTGAAGTACAACAGCCAGAGCTCGTACAGCCGCTCCTTCGAAGCCATTCTTCGACCGGCAAAAGCTGCGGTTACTTCTTTCAATGAATTTATTATTTCCTGTTTCTCCTCTCAGACATGCAGTTTTATCTTGCAACTCTTCATCTCTCCTTTCCACTTCTCTGCACCTTCCCGATGTTGCAAAAAAAAAATTAAAATGTGGAATTATTCCCTTGTTCCAGAAAAAAAATGTTGCACAGAATTTAGCATCAGTGAAGATTCGCTTTCTTCACGTTTTCCTGCGAGCTGGGGTTCTTCGCTTTGCATTTTAAAATAAACCCTTTCATTATGTTCGAAGTTGCTCCGAGTGAATGTTTCTCTCTCTGTTTTCACACAATGAGCGCTTCCGCCATCTCGGTTCCGGGATTTCTTTTTTTTTTCCTTCTCATTTATGTTGTTGCTTCTGTTGTGGGTTTCTTTTTTGGCAGAATGTGTTTGCGCTTCACGGCGCGTGCACGCGGGCGGAGGGCCGGCCCTCGCTCGGGAGCGCGCGCACAGCCACAAACCATAAATTGCAGGAGCGGGTCAAAATTACAGTTTAAAGGTCCACATGCGCGCACCACCGCGGGGTGGGGGCGCGCTTCAGCTCGCAACTGGCCGGCGACCAGCAAGGCGCGCGCGCGCGCTTGTGACAGCTGAACGGGCGCGAGGGCGTCAGGTGAGAGGGGCGGGCGCGCGCGGGCCAGAAGAGAGGGGCGAGAGCGCGCGCCAGGTGAGCGGGGCGTGCCCAGGAGAGAGGGGAGGGCGCGCGCGTGGGTGTCCCAAGTGAGAGGGGCGGGCGCACGGATAGGTGATAAAGGAGGGCGCGCGTCCAGATGAATGCGCGCTCCCGGCCAGGTGAGAGGGCGCGCGTTCCCTTTCTACTCGTGTTGCCGCCAGTTTGTAATATTCAAAGACCTCATTCGATTGTTTCAATGTCATTATTTTAGTTTAGTTCCGTACGGCAGTCACTGCGCCTCAGTCATTCATTGTACGTTCAGCACTTTGAGATGCCCGACGAAGTGCTTAATAAGTGCTCCCACTGGATCTTGGATTTAATTTGAATTCTAATGTCCAGGGATTCTCGCTGGTACCCCCCCCCCCCCCCCCCCCCTCCTTCCGAAGAAAAACTTTCCGAAGGGGTTTGGACCACAGCGACTAGCAGTGGCGGACTGGCCAGGGTGTCAGCTTGCCCGATGGCAAGTGGGCCCCTGATGAAGCCCCTATATCAAATAAAAATGCAATAAAGAAACAAACACAGACAACTGTTTTAGTAATAAAAAGGAATAAGAAAAAAAGAGAACAGGACACAAATAAGCAGTGCATGAAAAGGAACCAAGCAGGGGAGGTAGTGGAAGGACGTGGAATGGGGGGCGGGTCAGGCATAATTAAAGAAATTCCATGTTTTCAGCAAGAGTGTGTGAATTTAAAGATAAAGTTACAATTCGTGATTTGAGATGGTCGGCAACTTCAAAGGATATCAAGCAGTAGTCTTGGTTCAGCCGGTACATCGGTCCGGGCCCGGAGAGCCAAGAAGGGGCCCGTGAATCTCTGAAGGGCCCTTAAAAATTATAATTAGTTAGATAAATAAATCTCCAACTTCTTTCCTGAGATTTGTATTCTAACTTAATAAAATATAATTGTTTTTAAAAAGAGCAATACCAAATAAAAATGCAATAAAGAAACAAACAAATAATCACTCCTATGAAGTGATATCGGGGTGGGGGTGATACCGGGGAGGGGGTGATATGGGGTAGGGGGTGATAACGGGGAGAGGGTGATATCTTGGTGGGGGTGATAACGGAGTTATCGGGGGGGGGGGGGGGGGGGGGCTGGTTCACCCGTGTCGGACATAGTTGGAAATCCACGTTTTCAGCAAGAGTGTGTGAATTTAAAGATAAAGTTACAGTTCGTGATTTGAGATGGTAGGCAACTTGAAAGGATATCAAGCAGTACATAGGGTCGTGAGGTCACCGAAAAGGAGAAGCGGTACCTTTGACCGGGAATCATGAGGTCAAAGATATTGAAGTGATAAGCCATGATCGGTAAACTCAAAGGGTTGCGACTTGTAACACTACACTGGTATCAAACTGGACATGTTAACTTTGGTCATAGGACCATTCTTAATGTCTTACTATAGTTGGACCAAACTTCTAAGTTTCAACAGTTGTCTCAGTTGCTTGCTGGTGTGAACACTGGACAGTGGATTGTCTCCTCTTCTGAAGCTGCATAGGCCACAGTAGTATTGACTAATGAACATAGCCTATTGAAGTGTAAGTAAGTTATTTTATATTTTTTATCAAGTAGGGGTTTATCTGCCGTTCCTTCAAGTTATTCTTGCAAACATCAATATTCATTTTTCCCAATGTGGGCTATTTTTAATTAAGTTTTTATTTCAGGAATATTACCCCTACCAGCATGGAAAAGAAAAAGCATAAATCTGGGTCACTAAAACGCAAAGAACAAAAAGAAGCAGAAAGGAAGGAATCAGCCAAGCGATGCAGGCCTATTACAGAGTTTATAATACCACAAGCACAATCCACATCAATATCCAGTTTGCAACAAATAATCAAGAAGCAAGAAACAATGCTCAGGGTGATGATGCAATGACATGTGAGTTAAAAGAACAGAGAAGAGCTACTTTGAATGTAGAGACAAATACAAGTGCATCCATTACTAATCAACCCAGGCCCAATATTTCTTCTGGCTCCCTTGTTTCGGTATCTGTACTGCCTGTAGTTGCAACATCTGAACAGATAGCTTCAACTAGTGACAGGGAATCAGATAGTCCTTCAAGCATAAATGACTTGTTTTCTGAAGCACATTCTGTAAATGAACCTATGCAAGAAAATGAAAGATCAATTACTGGAATCTTCCAATATCCATCACGAGCAAAGCTAAAACAGTTTTTTGCTGAACATCCACTTCAGCCACTTGATGATCTGCCATTTGATGCTCGTTTGTATGAGAGGAAAATTATGAATGACTCAGTCCCAAGAAAATGGCTAACATATAACAAAGAAAATAGATGCTTATATTGTTTATACTGCTTAGCCTTTGAGTTTCCCAACACTTGTAATCCATCACCCTTTGTACGTGGCTTTAGTGACTACAGGCGTATTAGCCTGAGCTTGACTTTACATGAATCGACAACAACACATGTCAGAAATGCTCAGCAATATATCAGTGTGGTTAATGATGACACCTTAGATAATTTTTTTGCAGCATCACTAATTAAAAGGAAAGCAGAAGTATTGAAGCAGAGAAGTATTGTCATGAGGATTCTAGACATCATAACGATGTTAGGCAAACAAGCACTTCCTTTTCGAGGTCACAGAAATGAATCGGCCTACACTCTAGAAAATGAGGTTCTGAATCATGGCAATTTTTTAGCTACAGTGCAGTTGATGGCAAAATATGACCCCATTATGGCAGCTCATGTTTCTGCAGTGCAAAACATGTCTAAACAAAGAATCAAACAATTAGAGCAACAAGGAAAGGCTCAAAGTAAAGGCCGTGGTGGACTTGTTACATACCTGAGTAAAACAACTATAAACATGTTAATCAAAATTATGAAGAATATGATACAAGAAAGAATTAGTCATGAAGTTTCTCAAGCAAAATATTATTCTATTCAGGTTGATTCAACACAAGATAATTCATCCATCGATCAGTTTAGCATTATTATTCGGTATGTGCTTAAAGGTATTATCTGTGAGCGACTACTTTCAGTTGTGCCAAGTAATGATGGTACAGGACAGAGACTTTTTGATCTATTGATTGAAACATTACAGCATCTTAAAATTGACCCCCAAAAATGTTTATCTGATAGCACAGATGGCGCTGCAAGCTACCATGGCCAGTATAATGGTTTACAAAGTAAAATTGCTGATGTGGCTGATCAACATGTTCATATATGGTGCTATGCCCATGTCTTGAATTTGGTGATAACTGAAACAACAAAATGTTGTGTGCCTGCAGTTTCTTTTTTCAATTTGCTCCTTTTGTGAAAGCATCATACAAGAGAATAGCTGTATGGATAGAAGTTGTTGGAAAACATCTAGAACAAGAAAAATGAAACGATTAAAGCTCATTGGTGAGACCAGATGATCAGGAAAATCCAATGCAGCAACAACTATATTTGGACGTTTTGATGATGCCGCTGCCAGTACTTTCGTAAATCTAGTGACATGCTTATCAATGATACAAGATTCAGAAAAGTTTGATGCAAAAACAAAACATGAAGCAAATGTTTTACTTCAAAGTCTTCTAAAATTTGAAACCATATTGACAGCATTTACTTACTTGTATATATTTGAAACTACAACCCCATTATCAAGTTATCTACAGACAAGTGGTTTAGATATGTTTACTGCATGGAGTTTGGTAGATTCAGCTACAACAAAGTTGAAGGAACAGAGAAGAACATTTGATAACGTTCACAGCAAGGCTTTGGAATTTGTAAATAAATGTAATGTCAGGATTTCACAGATGAATATGGATGAAAATCAAACATTGGAAATTGATGCGTGGGAACAGCATTGCCAGTTAAGAGGCAGAGGAAGAAGAAAAGAATGGCAGATGAGCTTATTGATGATGAAAGAAATTCCTCAGATTCTCTAGCTAATTTTCGAGTAAATGTGTTTAACCTAATAATGGATCACATTGTCCAGTCACTAGAATCACGCTTTGTACAACACAAACAGTTGTATAAAGATTTGTCCTGCTTGGACCCAGCAAAGTTTAAAACTATTGCAGAGAAGGGCCTTGAAGATGAAGCATTGGAAGGTATTATTAAGCTGTTTCCACAAATCAGCAAAGATCAAGTAATATTGGAATTGTTTTCTTTTGCTTCAAACTTTGATGTATTAAAGCTATTGCTTAATGATGGTGAGAATATGGATTCCAGTTGCAACAATTGTAAAATTTGCAGCACTTGCCCATCGTGTGTACTAAAAATTCTGGCATCCAACAGACTTCATGACAAGGCATACGATAACCTTTATGAACTTTATAAAGTCATCTGCACACTATCAGTTACTCAAGTCCAATGTGAGAGGACATGTTCAAAGCTAAAGATCATAAAGACAAGGTTAAGAAATTCGCTGGAGAATTTGGAATCATACATGTTGCTATCCATTGAAAAGGAATTGTTAGATGAATTGGATGCAGAAGCAATTATTGGCAGATTCGCACAATCATCTAGCGAACACAAATGATTGCTCTTAATATAGTGGACTGAATGCAATGCTCTATTGTGCTTTTGAACTATCTGTTAATGTGTAAATTGTGCAGTAAACTATTAAAAAATATCAACCAATTACTTTAAAAAATTTTAAAAATTAAAAAAATTCAATTATAACATTCTGTATTTACATTTGGTATCTACTGCCAGTAATATGTACAGTACATGTACACTGTAATTACTAAGAAATACCCATTTTTTCCACAAAAATTTTAATTGTACCCTTTTTTCCATATGTATTTTTTGAAAAATTTATTTATTCGTCATGAAAATTAAATGATAGCATTGTAGTTGTGGGTCTCCTGGCAACCAATATTTTTAGACCCAGTCCGCCACTGGCGACTAGACTGTCAGAGAGCTGGGAGAGGCAAAATGGGCTGTATTGGAACATTCATAGGTCATTCAGTTCCTCGCTCCTCAACCTGCACCTCCTGCCCATTTACTTGGCTAACAAAATCCTGCCCACCTCAAGTCTTGAAAACATGAATCTATCCACAGCCTTCTGAATGAGTGTAAAACCTTTCTACCATCTTTTACATGAAAAAGCGCTTCCTCATGGAATGAATGATAGACCTTACAGTGCAGAAGGAGGCCTTTTGGCCCATCGAGTCTGCACCGGCCCTTGGAAAGAGCATCCCACCCAAGGCCACACATCCCCATAACCCAGTCACCCCACCTCACCTTTTTGGACACCAAAGGCAATTTAGCGTGGCCAATCCACCTAACCTGCACATCTTTTGACTGTGGGAGGAAACTGGAGCACCCGGAGGAAACCCACACAGACACGGGGAGAAGGTGCAGACTTCACACAGACAGTGACCCAAGCCGGGAATTGAACCCGGGTCCCTGGCGCTGTGAAGCAACAGTGCTAACCACTGTACTACTGTGCCACCCTCTAATTGCCAGGTGAAGGATCTTGCTGAACTGGTGGTCGGATACGCCTCCGGGGTTGGTGTCCTGGCTGGGGGAAGCTGTACGACTGTCTCCGATTGGAAAAGATCAAATTTGAGTTGAGGGATTGGAGGAAGGCTTCAAGACGCAGTGGGGGCTGTTCATGACAATGTTTGAGGAACTGTTCATCATAAGGGATAGGGATGGGGAGGGTAGGGGGTAAAAAATCGTTCAATTGTTGGATTGTGAGGTAGTGAAGTGTGTTGTTGTATAGGTTACTGTTTTTGATTGAATGATGAATCAGTCTGAAGGGACTGAATGGCACACTGCTATTTCATAGAATTTACAGTGCAGAAGGAGGCCATTCGGCCCATCGAGTCTGCACGGCCCTTACAAAGAGCACCCTACTCAAGCTTACATATCTACCCTTTCCCCATAACCCAGTCACTCCCACTTTACCTTTTTGGACACAAAGGGCAATTTAGCATGGCCAATCCACCTAACCCGCACATCTTTGGAGTGTGGGAGGAAACCGGAGGAAACCCACACAGACACGGGGCGGATGTGCAGACTCCTATTTCTGTATTTCCATTCTATTGGATCCCTTAATCATTTTAAGCATCTCAATTACATCATCCTGAACCTTCTAAACAAGACAGATTTATGCAAAAACCTAATTTGTGGTCAAACTAGCAGGAGAATGGAACTAAAGAGACAGCTCAGTCGAGGGCACAGGCACAAAGAGCCAAATCATGAAAGGAGAGCAAAATGCGGTCAAAGGGCTGGTTCCTTTGATGAATTAAAGTGGAAAACAAACAGGGAGTTGCAACAAAGTGGATAGCTTTTGATAAGGTCCCACATGGGAGACTGACAGTGAAGGTAAGCACACGGGATCCAAGGAAATTTGGCAAATAGGATCCAAAATTGGCTGAGTGAAAGGAAACAGAGGGTGATAGTCGAGGGGTGCTTTTCAGACTGGAATCCCGTATCCATTGGGGTCCTGCAGGGATCAGTGTTGGAACCCTTGCTGTTTGTGGTTTGTATAAATGATTTAGACATGAATGTAAGAGGGTTGATTAGTAAGTTTGCAAAAGATACGAAATTGGTGGGGTGGTAAATCGTGAGGAGGATAGCTTTTGATTATAGGAGGATATAGATGGGCTGATCAGTGGCAATTGGAATTCATCCGGATGAGTGTGAGGTGATGCACATGGGCACGGCAACGAGGCAAGGGAACACATGATAAATGGCAGGATCCTGGGAAGCACCAAAGATCAGAGGGACCTTGGTGTCCATGTATACCAGTCCCTTAAGGTAGAAGAGCAGGTGGATGTAGTGGCTTTTTAAAAAAAAAAATTTTATTAAGGAATTTTGCATATGTACATAGAAATATCAGAAAACCAAAATCCCCAGAAACAAAGAACACAGGCCCACAACAACCCCGATACCAAGCCAACACCTTTCCTCTTCCCTTTCTCCCCCCCCTTCCCCCCCGCCCCCAACAACAAATATAAACCACTAAACCCACCCATCCTCCACCCCGACACCTTAATTCACCTTTAAGAAATCAATGAACGGCTTCTACCTTAGGGTGAACCCTCCCTCCGCCCCCCGTAAGCTGAACTTGACCTTCTCCAAGTGCAGGGTTCTGCCAGGTTGCTCACCCACACCCCCGCCTTTGATGGCTCTGAGTCCCGCTGAGCTGAACAAAATCCATCTCCGGGATAATAAGGAAGAAAAGGCCAAGACACCAGCCTCACTCCCCCACATGGACCCCTGGGTCTTCCGACACTCCAAACATCGCGACCTCCGGACTCAGGGCCACCCCTACACCCAGAATCTCAGACATGACATCCGAGAACTCCTGCCAGAACCCCCTCAGCTTTGAACATGCCCAGAACATGAGGACGTGATTGGCAGCCTTTCCGCACACACCTGTCTTCCACCCCTGCAAAGAACCAGCTTATCCTCACAACCATCATGTGGGCTCTGTGCACCACCTTAAATTGAATGAGGCTTAACCTCGTGCATGTCGAGGATGCGTTTACCTCCGCAGGGCTTCTTCCACAGCCCGGCCCTCACCTCCCCACCACAACTCCTCCCACCATTTGCGCTTGATCTCTTCCACCGGAGTTCCCTCCCTCTCCATAAATGTCTCCCTCCTCGCCAATGTAATCCTTGGATAACAGCTTATCTTGCAACACCGGAGGCGGCAGCCCTGGGAAGGACGGCACCTCTCTCCCCACAAAGTCCCTCACCTGCAGGTATCTGAACCCATTCCCTTAGACAACTGGTATGTTTCCTCCAGCTCTTCCAGGCCTGAAAACTCGTCCCCTACAAACAAGTCCCTGCAGTACTCTTATCCCCACCTGCCACCACCCGCGGAACCTCGTATCCAGCTCAGCCGGCACAAACCTGTAATTATCGCATATCGGCACCCACAGTGACATGCCCTCCAACCTGAAGTGTTGCCTGCACTGGTTCCGAACTTGCAACGCTGAGACAACCACCAGCCTCACGGAATACCGGACCGGCGAAAACGGAAGGAGCGCCAACAACAGTGCCTTCAAACTCGTCCCGCTACATGATGCAGCCTCCATCCGCTCCGACACCATTCCCTCCTCCGCTACCCATTTCTTGACCATTGTGATATTCACCGCCCATCATCGACAGCCCCCCCCCCCCCCCCCAGCAGCTCCAAAAACACCCTCCTCACCCGTGCGGCCTTGGATTTGGGTTTATTGTCACGTGTACCGAGGTACAGTGAAAAGTATTGTCCTGCCTACAGGCCCGACAGATCATTCCATACATGAAAAACAGGACATTCAATAGTTACAGGATCTAAATGCATAGACATTGGGTGAAAGGGTAGATAAAGTGTTAGTATTACACTTTAAAAGGTTAATACAGTTATAAGAGATGTAGTAAGAAGATCTGTGGGAGAGAGCTCGCAGAGAGCGCCACACTCCAGTGGGTCTTTCCCGCTCACACAAATCCCAAAATTATCCCATTCACCTTCCTAAAATTGTACTTGGACCAAAAACGGGGAGGTTCTGGAACAGAAACAAGAACCTGGCAGCACTGTCATTTTAACCATCTGCATGCGCCCCAGCCAGTGACAGCAGCAACACGTCCCACCTCTTGTCCGCCTTCATTCTCTCCACCAGTCGCGCCAAATTCATTTTATGCAGCTGTGCCCAGCTCTGCGCCAGCTGAATCCCGAGATATCAAAAACCTGGCTCCACCACCTGGAATGGCAGCTCCCCTTACCTTCTCTTCTGCCCCCTAGCATTAATCGGGAACATCTCACCTTTCCCCATATTCAATCTAAAAATGGCCAAATTTCCTCAAGATCTCCATGATCCGATCAAAGCTGCCCACCGGGTCCAAAATGTACAACAGATCATCCGTATATAACGAGGCTGTTCTTGGCTCCACCCCTCTCAATTCCGCCACAACCCCTCGATGACCTCCACCCCACTCAATCCCTCTGCAACCCCTCGGCGTCCTAAGAACCATTGCAAATGCCTCTTATCGCCAGAGCAAAAAGCAATTGGGAGAGCGGGCACCACTGCCTCATCCCCCGATACAGCCCGATGTTCCCCAAGCTAGTCTTATTCATCTGGAAACTAACTATTGGCGCCCTACACAGTAGCCAAACCCAATCCTTGAAACCTTGGCCTAACCCGAACCGATCCAACACCTCTCAAGAAATACGCCCACTCCACCCAATCAAAAGCCTTCTCCGCATCCATTGCCACCACCACTTCTACCTCGTGCCCCTCAGAGGGCATCATAATGGCATGGAGCAACCTGCGCATATTTGCCAACAGCTGCTGCCCCTTCACAAAACCCGTCCGTTCCTCCCCCATCATCCCCTGCACGCAGTCCTCGATCCGTGATGCTACACCTTTGCATCCACGTTAGCAGTGAAATCGGGCGTACAACCCATACCGCTCTGGATCCTTATCTTTCTTTAAGATCAGTGGAATGGATGCCTGCGACAAGCTAGGGGACGGGGACGGGGGGGGGGGGGGAGAAGAGTTTCCCCCTCCCTTCATTATACATCCCTTTTAGCAGGGACCTCAGCTCTGCACCAAACTTATTGTAAAACTCGGTTGGGGCCTTGCCTGCCTACATTGAGCCTACACATTCCATCACCTCCCTCAGCCCAATTGGGACCTCCAACTCTTGCACCTTCTCATCCATCCTTGGGAATTCTAGATCGTCCAAGAGCCGCCTCACACCTTCCTCGCCAGGTGGGGGCAGGGCCGGTGCTAGGAATTGCGGGCCCAATTAGAAAAGTGATGGCGGGGCCCTACTCTACAAAAGTAAAAATTTATGTATGTTTATATTTCGTGTTGTATGCTCGTCTTTAACCAAAAAAAAACATTAAATGCTTGATATACTAAAATTTTGAAACTTACTTACCCGGGCGGAAGGATTTGGCAGCGCAGGGCTGAAGGATTTGTCGACGGTAATGCGGTGCGTTCCCCAAAAGTAAAAACTACCCTATAGTTCCTCTTAGAATACAGAAAAGGCTTCAAACGGTAACTCTGTCGCCGCTGGCGCGGGGCCCCCTTAAGGTGCGGGGCCCAATTTGATGAAATTGGTTAAATAGGCTTAAAACCGGCCCTGGGTGGGGGCTCCGCCACAGGTGGGGGCGGGGGCTCCGACTCATACAACCTTCTGCAGAAGGCCTCATACACCCCTTCTGGGTCTGGCATCACCTTACCTCTCACCCCTCGCCCTGCCGATCTCCCTCATCGCTGCCTGCTTCCTCAGTTGGTGCGGCAACATCCTACTTGCTCTTCCCCCATACTCGTACACTGCCCATCTGGTCCTCAGCCATTGCCCTACTGCCTTCCCCATGGACACCGACCAAAACTCCATCTGGAACCTCTGCCTCTTCTTTAGTAGCCCCTCCTCCGGCACAACCTAATACATCCGATGCACCCTCAAAATCTCATCCTCGCTCTCTACTCTCGTTCCATCCTCTCCCTGTGTGCCCGAATGCGAGATAAATTCACCCTGACTACTGCCCAAGTGTCTCCTACAGCGTGGAGGCCGTGACCTCCCCCGTGTCATTCCACTCCACATAACCTCAGATGGCTGCCCTCACCCTTATCCGCCAACAGGCCCACATCCAACCTCTTCTGCAGCCACCGGGCCTCCCCCTGAACCTCTCACCCAGGCATTGCCTTCTTCCAGACCCTTCCATCAGGCAGAACGTACAGAAGTCTGAAGACCCGCATATCGAGACATGGCTTCCCCACAGCTCCAAGACTCCTCAACGACTCCCCCTCGGACAGATCTGTTCCCTGTAAGAACACTATTCACGACGTCCTATGCTGCTCTTGTTCATGTGTTTGCTTTGTTTGGCCCCTTGTTCCGCACTGTAACCAATCACTGTTTGTTGATGTACCATTTGTCAATGTTCTCTGTCGATTATTCTTTTGCCCACTATGTACGTACTGTGTACGTTCCCTCGGCCATAGAAAAATACTTTTCACTGTACTTTGATACAGGTTCAACAGGTGATTAAGAAGGTGAATGGAATTTTGTCCTTCATTGCTAGAGGGATGGAGTTTAAGACTAGGGAGGTTATGCTGCAATTGTATAAGGTGTTAGTGAGGAAACACCTGGAGTATTGTGTTCAGTTTTGATCTTCTTACTTGAGAAAGCACGTATTGGCACTGGAGGGTGTGCAGAGGAGATTCACTCGGTTAATCCCAGAGCTGAAGGGGTTGGATTATGAGGAGAGGTTGAGTAGACTGGTACTGTACTCATTGGAATTTAGAAGGATGAGGGGGATCTTATAGAAACATATAAAATTATGAAGGGAATAGATAGGCTAGATGCGGGCAGGTTGTTTCCACTGGCGGGTGAAAGCAGAACTAGGGGGCATAGCCTCAAAATAAGGGGAAGTAGATTTAGGACTGAGTTTAGGAGGAACTTCTTCACCTAAAGGGTTGTGAATCTATGGAATTCATTGCCCAGTGAAGCAGTAGAGGCTCCTTCAATAAATGTTTTTAAGATAAAGATAGATAGTTTTTTGAAGAATAAAGGGATTAAGGGTTATGGTGTTCAGGCGGGAAAGTGGAGCTGAGTCCACAAATGATCAGCCATGATCTCATTGAATGGCGGAGCAGGCTCGAGGGGTCAGATGGCCTACTCCTGCTCCTATTCTTATGTTCTTATTATGTGACAATAATTCAATCAATCAGTGAACCCAGAGTGAAACACCTGCCCCACCCATCCCTTCCTCAGCCTCATCGGATTTTCCAGCTTCAGGTGCGTCTCCTGAAGGAACACGACGCCCACCTTCAAACTCCTCAAGTGCAAGAAAGTACACAACCGTTTAACAGATTCAACCCCCGCACATTCCATGTAACCAGCCTGGCCTGGGGGGGGGGGGGGGGGGGGGGGTGGATGCTCCCTGCCCCCTTTCCCTGCAGATCAGCCATACCCCTTCTTTAGCTACCTGTGCGTATTGCACTTTTCCAGGCCTGCCCCTAGGCGTCTGTCGCCATCTCTCCCCAACCAACTGCGTCACACCAACCACACCCATGTCAGCATCCCTCCCACCCACCACCTCTCCTCATAACTAAACAAAAGAACTAGCCTCTTTCTCACCCCCACTCCCTCCTCCTGGCAACCACCCATTTCACTCCTGTTAACTAACCCAACCAGCTAGCATGGCAGCCCCTGCCCGGGCTTCTGACTACCCTTCATCCCCCCAAATCCCCCTCCCCTCCAAGCAACAAACATACAAGGAAAAACAAAGAAAAACAAAAGGCACACTCAGTCTCACTGCTCCCACCGTGGTGACCCCTCGCCAATCCACCCACCCTACACGCCCTCATTTTATAAAAAATACCACTCCATAGTTCAATGTCTTCATACTCCTTCCAGTGCATAGTCTCTCATAAAGTCCGTTGCCTCCTCCCGCAAATCAAAATAAAACTCTTGCTCTGGTACGCAAGCCACAAACGAGTGAGTTCCAGAGCCCCAAGCTTCACCCCCTTCTTGTGGAGGGCAGCCTTGATCCGGTTGTACCCAGACCTCTGCTTGGCCAACTCCTCTCCAGGTCCTGACAGATTCACAGCTCGCTCTCCTCCAAAATGCACTTTTTGGTCTGCCTCGCTCACCTCAAGATCTTTTCCTTGTCAAGGAAACGATGCAGCCTCATCACCATCGCCCTCGGCAGCTGCCTCACCCGAGGCCTCCTCCTCAGTGTCCTGTGCGCTCAGTACACCTCTCGAGCATGGCCAAAGACACCATCCCCCATCAGCTTCTCAGCATGTTTGCCATGGACTTAGCAGCTTTACACCTTCAATCATCCCCACGATCCGAAGATTCTGCCTTCTGGAATGGTTCTCGAGATCCTCCAGCTTCTTCCTCAGCCTTTTCTGACTACTTGTCACTATCCCCATCTCTGCTTCCAGCAAGATGAACCAATCCACATGCTCCCTCACCGACACCTCCACCTTTTGGATTGCCTCTGCTCCACACGTCTGATCGCCACCCTGAGCGGCTCCAATACCTTAGCCAGGTCCTCCAAGGCCTCCTTTCTCTGCTGCTGGAACTTGCTGTTGAGCAATTCCACCTGCTGCTCCGTAGACCACTGGGTGGGCAGCGCTGTCCCCCTACTCTCTGCCATCTTCTCCTGTGACGCACCACAAATATTCTCTTGCTCAAGATGCTGTCTATTTCACGTTGTACTTCTCATCCAATGAGACATAAACCAGTCCCACCAGAGGAGTTTTACATTCCCTCAGTGCTAATGCACCACTTGCCAGCCAACACCACACAATTCGGGTGGGGAAGGACAGAAAACAATCCACCTCGAGCAGGAGCAACCAAATATGCGACCATTCACTCCATGGCCGCCACCGGAAGTCCCGGTGGATACAGTGGTGAAGAAAGCATATGGTATACTTGCCTTTATTAGCCAAGGCATGGAGTTTAAGAGCAGGGAGGTTATGCTGGAACTGTATAAAATGTTGGTTCAGTTGCAGCTATACTATTGTGTGCAGTTCTGGAATCCATATTATAGGAGGGATGTGATAGCTGCAGTGGAAATGATGTAGAGCACATTTGCCAAGATGTTGCCTGGATTGGCCAGTTTCAGTTTTGAAGAGAGGTTGGATAGACTTGGAGCAAAGGAGATTGAATGGGGACATGATTGAGATGTATAAAATTAGAAGGGGCATAGGTAGAGTAGACAGGAAGAAACATTTCCCCTTGGTAAAGGGGTCAATGACCAGGGGGCATAGATTTAAGGTAAGGGGCAGGAGGTTTAGAGGGGATGTAAGGAAAACTCTTTTACTCAGGCAGCGAGTTCAAACTCCCACCACCCTCTAAAAGGGTGGTGGAGCCATTTAAGAATTATTTAGATCGCAAGGCATACAAGGCTATGGGCCAAGTGCTGAAAAATGCGATTAGAATAGTTAGGTGGTTGTTTCTGACCGGCGCAGACGTGATGGGCCAAAGGGCCTTTTCCGTGCTGTAGACCGCTATGACTCTATGACGTAAATTAATTTCCTTGTGAAGCTGCACCGTTTTAACTCACTAAACATTGGAAGTACCCTTACACAAATCTAACAGTTACTGTGCTAGGTGGTACCACACTCACGTTCACTGAGTCACAACTCTATGGGTTGTAGTCAGATGCTTTATTTCAGTAATTAGGGAGTACAGCAGTCAGGGTCATGTCCTTAAAATTAGATTTTAAACTGAGAGACCAGCCCATCTCTCCATTCGGGCATTTTGGAGAGAGATTGGAGGACCCTGAACACTCAGGTACAATGTTTGTTTTGCAGAGGCCCCATGCAAAGATTTGGCTTGCATCAATAGAAATTGAGATTGGTGAAGCATCACTAGATCCACTTTGAGCCTCTAAATGTTGCTGGCCCTGATATCTGCAATACAGCTATTTGGAGTGGAGCCGGAAGCTTTTTTAGGTGACTGGCCAATATTCATTCCACAAATAATGTCACCAAGAGCAGATTAACTGTTTTTGTAATTTGGGTTTCTTTTACTGTATTCTTCATTCATTACCATCAAAGACATTGACAGGATTTTTTTGTAGAGCTTACTTTCATAATTTGTCCTCCATGCCAAAGCAAACTGTATATTCAATTGACCTGAACTCAAAAGAAGTAGCCCTATCAGGCAGGTAAACCCAGTCTGATTCCTTAAGGACAAAAAAAGACCCATCACCATAACCAGCACTCAGCGTAATAACCGGACGGCACGACAGCACAGTGGTTAGCACTGTTGCTTCACAGCTCCAGGGTCCCAGGTTCGATTCCCCACTGGGTCACTGTCTGAGTGGAGTCTGCACGTTCTTCCCGTGTCTGCATGAGTTTCCTCCGGGTGCTCCGGTTTCCTCCCACAGTCCAAAGACGTGCAGGTTAGGTGGATTGGCCATTCTAAATTGCCCTTAGTGTCCAAAATGGTTAGGTGGGGTTACTGGGTTACAGGGATAGGGTGGAGGCATGGACTTAAGTAGGATGCTCTTTCCAAGGGCTGGTGCAGACCCGATGGGTTGAATGGTCTTCTTCTGCACTGTAAAGTCTATGATTCTATGAACCCTCAATTGGTTGGCCATTATATTTTTCAAAGACCCAGTAAATAACTTTAAGAAAAATACCCAATGTGTTTAGAAGCAGAGAACTGGATAAATTATAATGTTATGTATGTTGTCATATTTGAGTCTTTGACTTCTGTGAATGGGATGTGCTGAGAATTCGCACATCGGGGGACTCCTTCTGCGAACCTGAAAAATAGGCTCTTTTTGCCCGAAGAAACCCCCGCTAACACCACAAAATATCCCCACACCACTACCAAAGCACAGATGCCAAACAGCAGCCAATCCAGAGGATGGGTGCAGATCAGGAGCGGAAAAAACCTGGACAAGCAAACGACTGAACCGGCCGCGCACGAGGTCGCAAAATTCGGCCAGAGCGAGAAGGCCCCCCCACGGATGTTTCCCTCAAGAGAACTGAGAGAGCATCAGGAGGAAACAAAATCGGACATCCAAGCTGTGGTGAAGAGTGCAGTTGCCGAAGCTATGGCGACCGTGCAAGTGGCCTTGGACAAGGCGGAAAAGCGACTGGAAGCCCAGGAAGAAACAATCAAGGAGCTGGAAAGAGCTGCAACAGACCAGGGCGACCGGTTCATTGCCTTGGAAAAGGAGGTCGCGAACAAGGCAACCTGAAAGGAAAAGTTGGGAACCGGTTGAGGCAGCAAAACGTATGAATCGTGGGCCTACCGGAGCGAATCGAAGGTAGGAACCTCACAAACTATGTGGCCCAAATGCTGGATAACCTGGTACGAAGGGGTAGCTTCCCCAGCCCACCAGAAATCGACAGACCGCACTGGTCGTTTCGACCAAATCCCAAAACCAAGGCCGATAATTGCAAAGGCGCACCGATACCAGGACCAGGAAAGAATCCTGCTCTGGGCTAGGCAGTCCAAAAACTGCAACTGGGAAGGCCACTGGATCCAGATTCATCAGGACATTGTGGCTGACCTGGCCAAGCGCTGGGCCAAATTTAACAAGGTGAAGGCTGCGCTGCACAGACACGACACAAGGTTTGGAATGTTGTACCCAGCCAAGCTCTGGATCACGTACCAAGGCAGAGAGCACTTCTTCAGGGTTCCTGCGGATGCAGACAATTTCGTCACGGAGAACGGACTGGAAAAGCGGCAGCGGGGCAGCGATGAAGAGTCCACAGAAAGAGACTCTTGATGTTCAGTGTTTAAGTTTCTTCTCTTTACATTCTGTACATCCAACTGTGAACCATCACCACAGCGACCACTTTATGTGGGATTGACTGGCTCATTCTGTGGACGAGAGCAGTAAGAGAGGGAGGTATGAACGAGCACAGGAGAAGGTGAGGGGAATAGCAGACAGGGCGCCCAGAGATCAGGCAACGGGAGGATACACAACTAGTCCTGGGAGGGGGGTGGGGTAACCACACCAGCGAAGTAGCTAGCACTGGGAATCATGCAGGAAAGGCCGCCGTGCATCCCCCGCAAGCGGGATGCCAACAACTAAGAAGCTAAAGAAGAAACCACAAGGGAGAGATAGGTAAAGAAAGATGGAGGGCACCAACAAGCCACACATGGTGACTTGGAACAAAATGGCGCTGCAAACAATCACTTTGGAGAGTTCCTGAACAAAGGGAAACCCCAGAGTGCAGGGGCTCACCCACATGGCGTACTCACAGTTGGTGGCCATGTTGGGTGCCCCCTGGACAAAAGGAAACCCCAGAGCACAGGGACCTGACCTCATGGGGAGAACAGTGACAGCGGCCATCTTGGATGGCCCTCTAACAAAGGGAAACAAAACTCCCATCTGCAACAACCACAGATTCACACTGGCGACTCTGAATGCCACGTTTAAAAAGGTAAAGAGAGGACCGGGCGGTGGGGGGGGGGGGGGGGGGGCGCTGATAGTTAGGGACTTTTGCACCAACAACAGGCTAACAACCTCAAAGAACTGACAGAAAGATTCCAGCTGACGGGGCGGGTGAGGGGGACCAACTTGGATACCTACAAATCAAAAACCTCCTACAAAGGGGAGCAAGGATGTATCCACAACCACCATGACAACCATTGCTAGAGGACCTGTTGAACACAGTAATCCTAGGGAAAGGGAATGGTGGTGGCATGTATGGGTGACTGTTAAGGGGGGGCCAATATCCAACTGGACGAGACGAGGGAGAAGTGGGAGGAGGACTGGGGGTTTGAAATAGGGTGGGGTCCCTGGAGCGAAGAGTCTGCACAGGGTCAACTCCACCTCTCCATGCACAAGGCTAAGCCTAATGCAGCTAAAAGTGGTACACAGAACCTACTTAACCAGAACCCAAATGAGCAGGTTCTTCCTGGAGGTGGAGGATAAATGAGAGGAGGTGGAGGATAAATGCGAACGGTGCCAAGGTGGCCTGGCCAACCTCGCCCACATGTTCTAGTCTTGCCCCAGATCGCTGGGTTTTGGACAGCCTTCTTCGAGTAAATCTCCAAGGTGGTGGGGATGAGGGTGGAGCCTTTCCCAAGAGTGGCAGTCTTCGAGGTATCAGAACAGTCAGATCTCTTCTTGGGCAAGAGGGCCAACACCCTTGCCTCCCTAATCGCCCACTGGAAAACCCTGCTCGGCTGGTGGTTAGCAGCACCAGCCAAAGCTGCATTCTGGCTGTCCGACCTATCGGAATTTCACCAAATGGAGAAAATTTAATTCGCCATCCAAGGGCTGGAGGAAGACTTCCACAAAACATGAGAGCCATTCACTCGGTTGTTCCAAGACCTGTTTGTAGCCAACAATTAAAAAGCCAAAGAACATGAGAGGGTAGCCACAGCGCAGCAAGGAAGGAAGGGAGGGAGGAGGCAGGAAAACATGGAACCCAATGAAGAAGCATGAGAAACAAGGGGGAAATGGTGCAGGGACAACAACCTGAACTAAAGGGAAAAAACAAAACAATAAACCAGTGTGGAACAAAACGCAGGAAACCACAACCATTACAGTAAATAATGTAAAGAACTAAAAACTACAATGTATGCATGTAAATAGTTGAAGCCGTGCAATGTGTAAATAGTTTAAGTTTACTTTTTATTTGCCCTTTTTGTCTCCTACTGTTTGTCCATATTTATACTTGTTTTGTATACCAAAATCTCCCAATAAAAATATTTTAAAAATAGATATTTGAGTCTTGGCCTATTGAAGCTTATGTGGTGATTGTAGATCTGAGGAGATGCAATACAACTGAGCAAGCACTAGAGGGAGCAGAGGAGAGCTGAAAATACACAGGGACAGGAAGTGAGGACACACTTCACGGAAGGCAGAACTCGTAGCAGGACACAGACACAGGCAGGCAGCATTTGAGGTAGCCGTAAGTTAAGCTCTGAAGGCAGAACAAATTCACAATAAAGCATCTTCTCCCCCTTTGAGACTACGAGCTTTATCAAGACACGAGGAACAACACATGTTACCAGGAGTGGCTTCAGACGCTTACTACAGGACAACTCAGCTGCAGACACAGAAAGAACAAAATGGCATGGAAATCTCCTACTGGACATTCAACTTGCAGATGACATACTAAATCGATACCACAAGCACAGAAAAAGTCCATGTCAGTCAATATCAGTGGTTCGACCATGCAAACACCATGGGATGACGTATTGGTTACTTAAAATAACAAGAACACCGACAACATTCACAATGGAGTTGCAATATCAATATCACCACGTCAACAACAACAAAAGAAAAAACTCAGTGAACAAATTCATCAAGTTGGGACTCATAAATGTTTTTATTAAGATTGGACTCAAATATAAATTGGCTTTGTAAAATATGCAATAGCACCATCTCTTGTATAGATACACATACCGTAAGTAATCTAACTGTTTTGTACAATTTTCTTTAACGATGTACAGAAAATATGTAAAGAAAAAAGGGGGGGACGTGGTGATTGTAGATCTGCAGAGATGCAATACAACTGAGCAAGCACTAGAGGGAGCACGGGAGAGCTATAAATACACAGGGACAGGAAGTGAGGACACACTTCACGGAAGGCAGAACTCGTACAGGACACAGTCACAGGCAGGCAGCATTTGAGGTAGCCGTAAGTTAAGCTCTGAAGACAGAACAAATTCACAATAAAGCATCTTCTCCAACTTTGAGACTACGAGCTTTATTAAGACACGAGGAACAACACAGCTTACATAGGAATTGCCGGATGAAAAGAGACCAAACTCATCTCACATGATTAAAGAGGAATGGAGTTGTTCACTAATGATGGCAATTAATCTCTATCAGTCGGTTTAAAACAGACCAAATCACGATGGTAGAAAGCTTTGGGAATCATCGGTCCAACGTCATTGTTCTTTCCAAGCATGCTACACTTAACATATGTCACATCTCAAATTAGTCATACACTGGATACACAAGAAATACACTGACACAATCAGCTTCATAAAATAATGCTATTCTTAATGGATATCCTTTTGTGAATTGCAGTTGCACATTAAAATGTGATGCAAACAATTCTGCTTCTCTCCCAAAAAGGCACAAGGACTAAGTAAACCTGAAGCAATCCATGGCCAAATCCAGCAAGACCTGGACAATATCTAGGCTTGGGCTGGCAAGTAATATTTGTGCCACACAAATGACCATCTCCAACAAGAGCGGATCTCACCATCACCCCTTGACATTCAATGGCATTACCATCACTGAATCCACTGACCAGAAATAGAACTGGACCAACAATATAAATACTGTGGCTACAAGAGCAGATCAAAAGCATGGAATCTGCAGTGGGTAACTCACCTCTTTCGACATACTGGGCCCAATCGTCCAAGTCGGCCTCAGAAGGCTCAAGTTTGCCTATGTATGCCATGCCTGCCAGTCAGAGAGCTGCCTCCCGAAATGATTGAAAAACAGTCTGAGTTCACAACACTTGCCTCTTACAACAGCTCTACTTGATCCTCATTGCCAGTGTTGTAGAAAGAGGCAAAGACTCCACAAAAGGCCAGGCTAATAGGGTACAACTCACTTTATTCCACACTAGTCACAATACTCTCCTCTCCAAACTGCTTCCAGGTCGGGGTTTATATTCTGTGGGGAGCTCCTCCAATTAGGAGTGAGCTCCGCCCCCGAGTCACCTGAATAGCTCATTCTCAGATGTGTAGGAGGGGAAGCAGATGTTATACATCTCTGTCCCTGTAAGGGGTCGTAACAGTAATGGCATAAATATTTTTTGTGACACAGTGGTAGCGTCGCTACCGCTGGGTCAGAAACTTTGGGTTCAAGTCTCTGCCAGGATATATTGCTCATGGAAGAATCATTCATTACGTGGTTCAATAGGATGATATTATAGATATCTTAGAATTTGCAGTGTAGAAGGAGGCCATTCGGCCCATCGAGTCTGCACCGGCTCTTGGAAAGAGCACCCTACCCAAGGTCAACACCTCCACTTTATCCCCATAACCCAGTAACCCCACCCAACACTAAGAGCAATTTTGGACACTAAGGGCAATTTATCATGGCCAATCCACCTAACCTGCACATCTTTGGACTGTGGGAGGAAACCGGAGCACCCGGAGGAAACCCACGCACACACTGGGAGGATGTGTAGACTCCACACAGACAGTGACCCAAGCTGGAATCGAACCTGGGACCCTGGAGCTGTGAAGCAATTGTGCTATCCACAAGGCTACCATGCTGCCCTCCTTCCACCACTCCCACCACTGCCCTATTCCACAAAGAAAAAAAGTGTGAATGCGAAGAAAGGCTAAAACAAATGGCAGGAATATGAGGTGTAATGGAGCCAAGACCTCACCCTCTATATTTTTTTATATTCTCCTGACTAATTTCTAAAATTTTAAAACTGGACCAGGACTTTAAAATGACTGAAGTCATATCTGGCTGTAAATCCGAACAAAGGGAACTTTCTGGCAATATCAGAGAAGCTGACAACTCATTAGCTCTGAAGATGCACTAATGTCCCCATGGGCTGCAAAGATCAGATTCAAAGGGAATGATAAAAAGGCCATCTATATTTCATAAGCCAGGTCTGGCCACCAGATTCTCCTAGTCTGCTAAGGCAAAGGATCCTGTAACCGCTTTTAAAGTTCTTAATGGTCGGAACATTAACAACCTCAGGAACCCAGACAAAGATATATACCCTTTGTTAAAGTCAAAGTGGAGAGATCGGAGTCTTTTGTTGTAAACCCCAACCCCCGCAGCTGGGAAAATCAGTTATACTGTCTTGCTGGACAGCAAAGCAGTCTGCCATCTTCCATCAAGCAATCAGCAGCTCAGAAAAAGGGCTCTGTCCAGGTTTGAATGCCTGTCCCATCTTCACTGTTTCTATGGGGACTTCTGAACTTCTATACCATCATCTACAAGATTAATTGCTCTCTGTGCGCCTATCTCATTGTGGAAGTCAACTCTACTGGAAAAGTGAATTCTGCAGTTAATGCTGTTTTTGGCCAACCATGCCCATATGTTCTGGGCATGCCCGGCACTGGAGGAGTTCTGGAAGGGGGTGGCGAGGACGGTGTTGAAGGTGGTGGGATCCAGGGTCAAGCCAGGCTGGGGACTCGCGATTTTTGGGGTTGCGGTGGAGCCAGGAGTGCAAGAGGCGAGAGAGGCCGGTGTTTTGGCCTTTGCGTCCCTTGTAGCCCGGCGGAGGATCTTGCTACAGTGGAAGGATGCGAGACCCCCAAGCGTGGAGACCTGGATCAATGACATGGCGGGATTTATCAAACTGGAGAGGGTCAAATTCCCCCTGAGAGGATCGGTACAAGGGTTCTTTAGGCGGTGGCAACCTTTCCTCGACTTTCTGGCTCAGCGATAGGGTACTGGGTCAGCAGCAGCAGCAACCTGGGGGGGAGGGGGGGGGGAGGGGAAAGGGGTTGACTATGTTTATTTAATTTTAATTTATTTTTAAGTTATCTTGTTGTTTACTGGGTTTGGGGGTGTGGGGGGGGGGTGTGATACATACGTTGCTACGGTCTTCGGGGTGTTATACTTATTATGTTGTTTTATTGTTGCTTGCTATTGTTTGTTATATTTTCGGAAAAAAATTTCAATAAAAATTATTTTTTTTAAAAAATGCTGTTTTTGGCCTATGAAAGAATACACCACTGGACTTTGATTCTGGTCTCTGGATTCATGTCAGACAATAATTATTTGCTCTGTGGTCTTTTCCATGTAACTCTGAAACTCCCCTAATCGCCACACTCCGGCGCCTGTTCGGTTACACTGAGAGAGAATTCAGAATTTAATTTTCATTTCATTTCAGAATGTCCAATTCACCGAACAAGAACGTCTGTCGGGATTTGTGGGAGGAAACCGGAGCATCCGGAGTAAACCCACGCAGACACAGAGAGACCGTGCAGACTCCACAGAAACAGTGACCCAAGCTGGGAATTGAACCTGGGTCCCTGGCGCTGTGAAGCAAAAGTGCTAACCACTATGCCACTAAGTGTACTTTAAAAAAAATAAATTTAGAGTACCCATTTCATTTATTCCAATTAAGGGGCAATTTAGCGCAGCCAATCCATCTAGAACATAGAACATAGAACAGTACAGCACAGAACAGGCCCTTCGGCCCTCGATGTTGTGCCGAGCAATGATCACCCTACTCAAACCCACGTATCCACCCTATACCCGTAACCCAAACCCCCCCCCCCCCTCCCCTCCCTCCCTTCCCCTCCCCTTCCACTCCACCCTACTCTTTAGGACACTACGGGCAATTTAGCATGGCCAATCCACCTAACCCGCACATCTTTGGACTGTGGGAGGAAACCGGAGCACCCGGAGGAAACACACGCACACACGGGGAGGACGTGCAGACTCCGCACAGACAGTGACCCAGCCGGGAACCGAACCTGGGACCCTGGAGCTGTGAAGCATTTATGCTAACCACCATGCTACCGTGCTGCCCCTTTTGGGTTGTGGGGGCAAAACCCAAACAAACATGGGGAGAATGTGCCAACACCACACGGAAAGTGACCCAGAGCTGTGATAGAACCTGGGACCACGTCGCCACGATGCAGCAGTGCTAACCACTGCACCACTGTGCTGCCCCATCCCTAAGTGTGCTTAATAGCACTGTTGATGACCCCTTCCATCACTTTAATGATGATCAAGAGTGGACTGAGGGGGTGGTTATTTGCTTGATTAGATTTGACTTGCTTTTTGTGTGCAGGACACACCTGGGCAATTTTCCACATTGCTGGGTAGATGCCAGTGTTGTAGCTGTATTGGAAAAGCTTTGCTAGGAGTCCAGCTAGTTCTAGAGCACAAGTCTTCAGTAGTATTGCTGAAATATTGTCAGAGCCCATAGCTTTTGCAGTATCCAGTGCCTTCAGCTGTTTCTTGATATCATGTGGATGGATTAGCTGAAGACTGGAATCTGCAATGCTAGGGACCTCCGGAGGAGACCACGATGGATCACCCACTCAGCACTTATGGTCAAAGATCGTTGCAGATGCTTCAGCCTTATCTTTTGCGGTGATGTTCTGGGCTCCGCCGTCATTGCGGATGGGAATACTTGTGGACCCTCCTCCTCCAGGGAATTGTTTAATTGTACACCACCAATCTCGACTAGATATGGCAGGCTTACAGAGTTTAGATCTGATCCGTTGGTTGTGGGACCACTTAGCTCTATTTATCACATGCTGCTGACATTGTTTGGAATCTATGCCATCATGTGTTGTTGCTTTACTGGGTTAATTCCTCATTTTTAGGTAGCCTGTTGTTGCTCTGGGAATGCCCTCCTGCACTCTTAATTGAACAAGAGTTGATCGCTTGGCTTGGTGGTAATGGGAGAGTGGGGGATAGGCCGGGCCATGAGGTTACAGATTTGTGGCTGAGTACAAGTCTGCTGTTGCTGATGGCCCACAGCGCCTCATGGATGCCCCACAGCGCCTCATGGATGCCCCACAGCGCCTCATGGATGCCCAGTCTTGAGTTTCTAGATCTATTTGAAATCTATCCCATTTAGCATGGTGGTCATGCCACACAACTGAATGGATGGTATCCTTAATGTGAGGACAGGACTGCGTCTCCACAAGTACTGTACACTGCTCACTCCGAACAATACTTCATGGACAGATGCACCGAAAACAAGCAGATTGATTGGTGATGAGGTCAAGTATATTTTTTCCTGTTGTTTATTCCCTCACCACAACCACAGACCCAGTCTAGCAGTTATGTCCTTTTGGATTCAGCCAATTTGATCAGTGGTGGTGCTGCTGAGTAACTTTTGATGATAGACATTGAAGTCCCCATCCAGAGTACATTCTGTACCCTTGCCACCCTCAGTGTTTACATAGAATTTACAGTGCAGAAGGAGGCCATTCAGCCCATCGAGTCTGCACCGGCTCTTGGAAAGAGCACCCTACCCCTACCAAGGTCAACACCTCCACCCTATCCTCATAACTCAGTAACCCCACCCAACACTAAGGGCAATTTTGGACACTAAGGGCAATTTATCATGGCCAATCCACCTAACCCGCACATCTTTGGACCGTGGGAGGAAACCGGAGCACCCGAAGGAAACCCACACACACACGGGGAGGATGTGCAGACTCCGCACAGACAGTGACCCAAGCCTGAATCAAACCTGGGACCCTGGAGCTGTGAAGCGATTGTGCTATCCACAATGCTACCGTTTCCGCCAAGTGGTGTTCAGAACGGAGCAGTATTGACTCATAAGTGAGAGAAGGGGGTGGGGGGGGAGATGTTTCCTTGCCCTTGTTTGGCCTGATGCTATTCGACTTCATAGCATAGAGTTGATGTTGAGAACACGCTGGGAAACTCCCTCCCAACTGAATGTCACTGTGCCATCACCTTTGCTGAGTCTCTCAGTGCGACAGCATATATCTAGGGATGGTGGTGGTGGTGGCTGAGATGTTACCTATAAGGTATGATTGTGTGTATAACTATGTGAAGCAGTTGCTTGATTAGGTTATGGGACAGCCCTCCCAATTTTGGCACAAGCTCCCCTATATTAATAAGGAACTTTGCAGAGTCAACAGGGCTAGGTTTGCCATTGTTGTTTCCGGTACCAAAGTCAATGCTGGGTAGTCTGACCGGTTTCATTCCTTATAGACTTTCTAGTGGTTGGATGCAACTGAGTGGCTTGCTAGGCCATTGAAGGGTCAATCACATAGCTGCTGACCTGGAATCACATGTAGGCCGGACCAGGTAAGCATGGGAGATTTCCTTCCCTAAAAGGCATATGTGAACCACATTTACTTTTGCGATAATCAACAATGGTTTCACAGCGATCCAAATTCAAACCTGGGCCCCCAGACCATTACCCTGGGTCTCTGGATTATTGGTTCAGTGACAATACCACCCCTTGAGTGGGTCAAAAAATAATTCTTGCTTTCAGTAGAAATGAAGGTGAAGAGAGCGGCACGGTGGCGCAGTGGTTAGCATTGCTGCCTCATGGTGCCGGGGATCCGGGTTCGATCCTGGCCCCGGGTCACTGTCCGTGTGGAGTTTGCACATTCTCCCTGTCTCTGCGTGGGTCTCACTCCCACAACCCAAAAGATGAAATGAAAATGAAATGAAAATTGCTTATTGTCACAAGTAGGCTTCAAATGAAGTTACTGTGAAACGCCCCTAGTCGCCACATTCCGGCGCCTGTTCGGGGACGCTGGTACGGGAATCGAACCGTGCTGCTGGCCTGCCTTGGACTGCTTTAAAAGCCAGCGATTTAGCCCTGTGTACTGAACCAGATGTGCAGGGTATGTGGATTGGCCACGCTAAATTGCCCCTTGATTTAAAAAAAAAGAATATGGGTAGTCTAAATTTATTTTAAAAAAGAAATGAATGTGAAGAGAAAATTCAGAAAACGGACCTATTTGACGACAGTAGCTTGGTGATCTAGCTAGAGAAGGTATAGCAAATGAATATGGCTCTTTCTGGAGTCCAAATCTCCTCCTGTGAATCTGTGGTATCAGCTGCAAAGTTGACAGTAACCATTTAATTCAATGGAGCCATTTGCACCCTGTGTGCCAATGAGAACGAATAATACTGCTTTCAGGATGTATATTGAACTCCATCATGAATGTTAGTTCTGGTGCTGAGTGCCTCTCTCAATATACAAATTTCATTTTAGAATCTACATGACCAACATGTTGCAAATTTTCTGTGGTTACCTTGGACAATAAAGGACTGTCTAGAAGGAGTGCTACTTTGCATTTTACACCCCTGAGAGCACTGCAATGCCCAGGTTAGGCTTGTTTAATGCATGACATTCAATGGAAATGATGGATGCACTTTGACCCACTTTCTGGGGTGGCAGTTATATCTTACAATGACGCAAGAGAGTCAAATATCATACCCTCCATTCAGTGAGGCTGCTAGCTTGACTTCTGATATTTGTTTCGCCTGCAAAGGGAGGATAATGTTTTCAGCTTCAAATTCAATGAAGCCACAATCTGCCATGTTGATTTTAATGGACCTGCAAAATTGAAGCTTGCACATGTTCAGTACAATATATCTTAAGAGTTTTTGGCAGGCAGGATCATCTCAAGTTTAAAATGCAGTTATTAATTTTTGGAAGGTTTATCGGTCTCCCTGCATCAGATAAAATAGGCACTTGGGGAGAAGACAAGGATCATGAGTCACCTTTGGAAAGCTAAACTTTCTCTTTAGCAAGTACCACAGATTGCACCATTAATGTGCTGGCCAGGCCAATTAAATGGCTTAAGGTTCGTATGGTTTCATGGTCATCCAGATTTATTGAATTCAAATTCCACTTCCTGCAGCTAGATCACAAAGCTGCTGTCTCCAAATGCATCAGTTTTCTGCACTTTTTTCCTCACCTTCATTTCTTACAGAAGGTAAGTTTTTTTTTAAGATAACACTCTTGCTTACATCGGTGTCTGTGATGGTGGTTTAAATGTGGAAACAGATATTTGTTGCACAATCTGGAAATTCTTACAGTTCTTCATTGAAGAAAACCCACACTAAATACAACAAATATATGGATCTCATTATACGTGACATTTAAACTCTATGCGGACAGGCACACATAAACACAGACAAGACTACAAGAACCAGGATTAGGGCATTCGACATCTTGAGCCTGTTCTGATGGTGACCTCAATTCCACTTTACTGCCTGCACCAGCAGTCCCCCCAGCCCCAGCACCGCTGCCCCCCCCCCCCAGCCCCAGCACCACCCCCCCAGCCCCAGCACCTCCCCCCAACCCCAGCACAACCCCCCAACCCCAGCACCACTCCCCTCCCCCACAATATCCCTTGAATCCCTTGTCGAACAAATATCCATCTAACTCAGGCTTGAATGTATTCAATGACCCAGCTTCCACCACTTTCTGGGAAAGACAATTCCACAGAGTAACGACCCTCTGGGAGAAAATAAGTTCTTGTAGTGTCCATGTTATATTTTTAAATTGTGTCGCCTGGTTCTCGACTTCTCCGTAAGAGGGGAAACATCCTCATAACATTTATCCGCCGAGTTCACCCTGGATCTATGTTGTAAGGTTACCTCTCATTCTTCAGAGCTCCAAAAGTATCCTTTCCTCATAAGGTAATGGACCTGTTAGGAATTGCTTCTAATGCAATTATAACAATTATAGTAGAATTGCACATCATACTCCAGATCCAGTCTTACTAAGGCCCTGTCCAGCAACATGTCCCTACTTTTATACTCAATTCCCCTTACAATAAACATCAACATTCTATTTGATTTCCCAATCATTTGCTGTACCTGCATACTAACTTTTCCACCGATACTGAACTCATTAATAAATAATATTTTGTAGAGTAGAAAACTCGACCTATAAGAAAAAGACAGACATCTAAGGAATACCCTTGTGGGATAGCCCAATGTATGGAAGAGTGAACCATTTTAAATGGGATTATGTTTGTGTCTGAGGTCTTTCCTGTTACTAACTTACTTTCAATGGGTTTGGCGTTTGAAATGCTGGTGCATGAATCGATGTATTCGGCGTTCCCTCCTATCGCCCTGTGAGTGGCTGGCTATGTCTGCCGCGAGGGCTGTCGGGAATTGTAGGCGCTGGGCTGCCGGAACATGGCGGATGGAGCCGGGAAACTGCAGGAGGAGGCGCTCAGGAGGAAGGAGCGGTTGAAGGCGTTGAGGGAGCGGCAGACACAGGTAAGGGAGGCCGGGGCACATGGGCCGGAACACAGAGTGCTTCATTCACCCGATCTCCTTTCCGCAATCCCTCAGACCCATTTTTAGGCCTCTATTTACAACTTAGTAAAGGCAGGCCACAGCAGGGGACACTATAACAATCCAGTGTTTTACATACACATATATGTCTTTTAAGATAAAACTGTTGTCCCATATTGAGTGGGTCAAAGTTCATCCACCATTCAACACTTTCACTGACTTTCAGCATGCATTAAACACGCCTAATCTGCATTGTATTGGTCTGAGGGATGTAAAATGTAAAGTATTACAGGTAACTGTTTCCTCCTTATTGATAACCCTTTGTGCCAAAGAGCTATTTTACACGATAAACTGGGAGGATAATACCCCTGGTACAGATGGATTGGATAAAAAAAACCTACGGAAGACACAGCCGAGGCATTAAACTTGCATTTAATAATTTGTGAGAAAACAACATCGCCCCCGAGGACTGGTGGATAGCTAATGTAATTCCTATATTTAAGAATGGAAGCAGAACTTGTCCAAGGATTATAAACCAGTCTGTTTATTATCAATTACTGGAATGACAAAAGGGATCATGGTATATATGCGAAGGCTGGACCAGGGTATTGAACTCGCCGATCAGTCATGATCCTGTTGAAATGCAGAGCAGGCTCGAAGGGCTGACTGGCCTCCTGCTTCTATTTTCTATGTATGTTTCTATGTAAAGAGTGATAGTTGCGAATGCATCAAATTACAGGGTTTTCAGAATGGCCAAAAAGTGCCAAATCATATTCATTATAGATAAATGCGAGAGAGCACATTTTGGTCGGAAGAATAGGAAAGCCACTTATTACTTGGTAGGTGAGATCAAGGTGAAGAACAAAGGGTGGCATGGTGGTTAGCACTGCTGCCCCAGCGCCAGGACCTGGGTTCGATTCCGTCCTTGGGTAACTCTCCATGTGGAGTTTGCATGTTCTCACTGTGTCTGCATGGGTTTCCTCCTGCAGTTCAAAGATATGCAGGTTGGGTGGATTGCCCATAATCAAGGTGCGGGGATAGGGTAGTGGTAGAGTGCTCTTTCCGAGGGTCGTTGGCCTATGGATCTCTGAATACAAATGCATCAATCACTAAAAGCTGTGCCAAAAGTTAGAAAGACATTAAAGATTTACAAAGATGATACCAGAAATATATTGGTATTTGGAAAGGATTGACAGGCTTGAGAAGCTTTTTTAAGAAGGCTGTAAAGGTGGAATATTTTGACAAGTGAGCACAGAGACTATTTCCTCTTGTGGGGAGGAGTGTAGCTAGAGGCCATCAGAAATCCAATAAGGATTTCAGAAGAAACTTCTTTACCCAAAGAATGGTGAGAATATGGAAATTGCTACCACAGGGGGTGGTCAAAATTAATAGTGCATTTAAAGGGAAGTGAGAGAAGGGAAAAACATTGTTACAATGTAGATTTAGATGAGAAAAGATGTGAGGAGGTTCGGGTGGAACATAAAACGCCAGCATGGACTGGTTGGGCTGCTGGCCTGTTCTTGTGCTGTGTGTAATATGTATTCTAATATAGAGTGGGTTCTCTACTCTCTCATCAGACTACTAGCTCTGATATAACAGAGCTAATGGTCCAGTGAGGGTGATAGAGACTGAGGGGGAAAGTGGGGTGAATAGTGGCCAGAGGGACCTGGAGTAGACAACAAAGGGGGTGGGACAGTGGAGGGAGATGCAAGGGGGAGGAATTTAGGGAAGGACGATTTGACCAATGGGAAACAAATTCTATTATGGCAGAGAATTGTTGCTTGGTTAAGTTGGGGAGAAGTCTGATTAATGATAGAAGTTCAATCATTTTGGGTGGATTTGGTGTGTGTTTCATTGGAGGAGTTGGATGATTTAGTAATTATTGCTCCTGGGATGCGAAGAACTGCTGCCAGGGCATTGTCCATTTCTTTTTTTTTGTATAACTTTAGTGTACCCAATTCATTTTTTTTCGAATTAAGGGGCAATTTAGTGTGGCCAATCCACCTACCTTGCACATCTTTGGGTTGTGGGGGCAAAGCCCACGCAAACATGGGGAGAATGTGCAAATTCCACATAGTAAGTGACCCAGATCCAGCATTGAACCTGGGACCTCGCCGTTGTGAGTCAGCAGGGCTAACCCACCGCGCCACCGTACTGCCCCATTGTCCATTTCTAAGTACCCTTGAGAAGATGTTGGTGAGCCACCTTGGACTACTGCGGTACATGCGGTGTAGGTATACCCAGAATGCTTTTAGAGAGCTTGGTTCCATGGGCAGCACAGTGGCGCAGTGGTTAGCACTGCCACCTCACAGCGACGAGGTCCCAGGTTTGATCCTATCTCTGGGTCACTGTCTGTGTGGAGTTTGCACATTCTCCCCGTGTTTGCATGGGTTTCACCCCCACAACCCAAAGATGTGCAGGTTAGGTAGATTGGCCACGCTAATGATCCCTTAATTAGAAAAAATGAATTGGGCACTCTAAATTTATTTTTTTTAAAAGAGGGTGGTTACAGATTTTCAATCCCGCCACAGTGAAGGTACAGCGATATATTTCCGAGGAAGGATGGTGTGTGACTTAGAGGTTGTGGGCTTGGATGGTGCTGTTGTAGGAGCTTTGGTGAGTTGCTGCAGTGCATCTTGTACATGATACATGCTACTGCCAATATGTGCCAGAGACGGAGTAAGTGAACAGTCAAGATGACGAATGGGGTGCCAATCAAGTGGACTGCTTTGTCCTGGCTATTTTTTGAAAATTCTTTCACGGGATGTGAGCCTTGCTGGTTAGGCCAAAAATCTTATTGCCATCCCTAATTGCCCTTGAAGTGTCAAGCTTCTTGAGTGTCGTTGGAGCTGCATGCATCCAGGTAACTGGAGAGTATTCCATCACACTCCTGACTTGTACCTTGTAGATGGCACACAGGCTTTGGGGAGTCAGGAGGTTAGTTGTTCATGGTGAGGATTTAGGAGGTGCTTGAAATTTGGGGGGGATTTGTTGGGGATGGTGGGCTGTGTCTATTGGGAAGGTAATTCAGAGGAAGAAGTTTTGAAAATCGGGGTGGGGATTCGGAGCCTGTGTGCAATTACTGGATTGGATTTTGTGAAGTGAAAAGTGGGGGCGGTTTAGCACAGTGGGCAAAACAGCTGGCTTGTAATGCAGAACAAGGCCAGCAGCAAGGGTTCAATTCCCGTACCAGCTTCCCAGAACAGGCGACAGAATGTGGCGACCAGGGGCTTTTCACAGTAACTTCATTGAAAACTACTTATGACAATAAGCGATTATTATTATTATTTTTCTGCGAGCAGCTCAACAGATCATTAAGTACATGAACAGAAAAGGAAATAAAAGAAAACACAATAGGGCAACACAGTGTACAACACTGTACATAGCACTGGCATCCTCAATTAAGATTCAATTGACTCTTATTACATTGTTCAGCTTTGCCCTTTCTCAGTTCTCAGCCTGAAATATGTTAATTTTTAAATTCCATTGCTGTGTGGCCTCCCTGTCATCATCTCTCTCACCTCAACAAGCTCCACAGTCCTCAGATCTCTGCATCAAATATGGCCATTTTAACTGGCCTACTGATGGCGTGGCATTCAGCTGCCTCAGCCCAAAGCTTTGACATTCCTTCCTACCACCCACTTCTTTTAAGACTCTCCTTAAAATTTACTTCTCAGCTGACATAATATCTCCATATGTGGCTTGCTGACGTGCTCCTTTGGATGTTTTACGACATTAAGGGCACTATATATATGGAAGTTGTTGTATAATGGGATAGGAATTCAGAGCAGGGGAGGGAATATTCCATTAATGGAAGGGGGATTCGGGGAATAGGATGGGGTGAGCATTGGTGGTGATTTTTCAGGAATCACTGGAAGCAGGGAGGGTCCCAGATGACTGGAAAGTGGCTAATGTAAGGCCCCTGTTTAAGAAGGGAGGGAGGCAGAAGATGGGAAATTGTAGGCTGGTTAGCCTGGCTTCGGTCATTGGTAAGATTTTAGAGTCCATTATTAAGGATGAGATTGCGGAGTATTTGGAAGTGCGTGATAAAATAGGACTGGGTCAGCATGGCTTCGTCAAGGGGAGGTCATGTCTGACAAATCTGTTCCAGTTCTTTGAGGAAGTATCAAGGAAGTTAGACAAAGGTGAACCAGTGGACATGTTTCATTTAGATTTTCAGAAGGCCTTTGACAACGTGCCGCATAGGAGACTGTTAAATAAGTTAAGAGCCCATGGTATTAAAGGTGAGATCCTGGCATGGATAAAGGATTGGCTAACTGGCAGAAGGCAGAGAGTGGGGATAGAGGGGCCTTTTTCAGGATGGCAGCTGGTGACTAGTGTGCCACAGGGGCCGGTGCCAAGACCATAACTTTTCACAATGTACATTAACGATCTGGATGTGGGCGGCACGGTAGTACAGTGGTTCGCACTGTTGCTTCACAGCAGCAGGTCCTAGGTTCGATCCCGGCTTGGGTCACTGTCTGTATGGAGACTGCACATTTTCCCCATGTCTGGGTGGGTTTCCTCTGGGTGCTCCGGTTTCCTCCCACAAGTTCCGAAAGACGTGCTTGATTGCTAATTTGGACATTCTGAATTCTCCCTCCGTGTACCCGAACATGCGCCGGAATGTGGTGACTAGGGGCTTTCCATGGTAACTTCTTTGCTATGTTAATGTAAGCCTACTTGTGACAAGAAAGTTTATTAAAAAGAAGGAAGAAGGAACTGAAGGCTCTGTTGCTCTGTTTGCAGATGATACAAAGATATGCAGGGGGACAGGTAGAATGGAGGAAGCAGGTGTGCTGCGGAAGGACTTGGACAGGCTAGGAGACTGAGCAAATAAGTGGCAGATGGAATATAATGTGGAAAAGTGTGACTTTAAAAAAAAATATTTTTTATTCTCCTTTTTCACATTTTCTCCCAAATTTACACCCAACATGTTAACATAAACAAATGACAAAAAGGAATCAGGAATCACCCATAGTCACCATTAATACATACAGTCCCTCTCCCCCCTGCCCCTCCCAGCCTCCGCTCCCAATGGTCGATGTGATTCAATTCTCGAAACTGCTATTACTATCGGACTCACTTTTGGAAGGACAAATCTGAATGCGGAATACAGGGTTAATGGTAGGGTTCTTGGCAATGTGGAGGAGCAGAGAGATCTTGGGGTCTATGTTCATAGTTCTTTGAAAGTTGCCACTCAAGTGGATAGAGCTGTGAAGAAGGCCTATGGTGTGCTAGCGTTCATTAGCAGAGGGATTGAATTTAAGAGCCGTGAGGTGATGATGCAGCTGTACAAAACCTTGGTCAGGCCACATTTGGAGTACTGTGTGCAGTTCTGGTCACCTCATTTTAGGAAGGATGTGGAAGCTTTGGAAAAGGTGCAAAGGAGATTTACCAGGATGTTGCCTGGAATAGAGAGTAGGTCATACGAGGAAAGGTTGAGGGTGCTAGGCCTTTTCTCATTAGAACGGAGAAGGATGAGGGGCGACTTGATAGAGGTTTATAAGATGATCAGGGGAATAGATAGAGTAGACAGTCAGAGACTTTTTCCCCGGGTGGAACACACCATTACAAGGGGACATAAATTTAAGATAAATGGTGGAAGATATAGAGGGGATGTCAGAGGTAGGTTCTTTACCCAGAGAGTAGTGGGGGCATGGAATGCACTGCCTGTGGTAGTAGTTGAGTCGGAAAAGTTAGGGACCTTCAAGCGGCTATTGGATAGGTACTTGGATTAGGGTAGAATAATGGAGTGTAGGTTAACTTCTTAAGGGCAGCACGGTAGCATTGTGGATAGCACAATTGCTTCACAGCTCCAGGGTCCCAAGTTCGATTTCGACTTGGGTCACTGTCTGTGTGGAGTCTGCACATCCTCCCCGTGACTGCGTGGGTTTCCTCCGGGTACTCCGGTTTCCTCCCACAGTCCAAAGATGTGCAGGTTGGGTGGATTGGCCATGAAAAATTGTCCAAAATTCTATGATTAACCCAGGACAAAAGTTGGGCGCAACATCGTGGGCCGAAGGGCCTGTTCTGTGCTGTATTTCTCTATCTCTATCTCACTGAGTATCTCCCCGGGACAGTTGGAAGTGGCGCCTGTTCGGGTACTTCAATCCCAACCCCCTACCCAATCTCTCCTCAATTCTGAACCATTGGGAGTCAACCCCTTTGACCCAGCTCCTTACTTTCTCCACATTCTCCACCCAGTAATAATGCATCAGGTTTGGAAAACCCAAACCCCCTTCGTCCACCTGCCTTCCTCTCTGTAATAGCACCTTTTAAATTCTGGCCACCTTCCCTCCCCATATGAACGAGGTAATCATCTCGTCAATCTCTGTAAAAAAAAAAAAAATGCCTTTGGCAGGAAAAGCGGCAGGCATTGAAAAATAAACAGGCACATTCATTTTAACCGCATGTACCTGACCCGACAGTGACAGAGGGAGACCATCCCACCTTGCCAGATCAGCTTTCACCCTCCCCACCAAACTAGAAATGTTGTACCTACGGAGCCCCCCCCCCCCCAATCTCGAGCAACCGTCATCCCCAGGTATCTAAAGCAGCATACTCGGTTCCGACACGTATAATAAGTCAACGGCATATAAGGACACCCTATGCTCTATCCCCCTCCCGCACTATCCCTTTCCATACCCCCAAACGTCTTCATGCGATGGCAAATTGCTCAATCGTGAGTGCAAACAGCAGGGGGGACATGGGATATCCCTGCCTAGTCCCACGGTGGAGAGGAAAGTATACTGAGCTGATGTTATTTGTGTGGACATTGGCCCTCGGCTCCTTATATAATAGCTTTTCCCAGTCCACAAATCTGGGTCCAATCCCAAACCACTCTAGTACTGCCATCAAGTATCCCCATTCTACCCGGTCAAACACTTTCTCGGCGTCCAATGCCACAACCACCTCTGTTTCCTTCCCCTCTGCCGATACCATAACCACATTCAATACCCACCTGATGTTCAAAAAGAGCTGCCACCCTCTCACAAACCCCGTCTGATCTTCACCTATCACCTTCCGGAGGCACTCCTCTAGCCTACCTGCCAGTACCTTCGCCAGTATCTTTGCGTCCACATTTAAAAGTGATATGGGCCTATACGACCCACACTCCGTAGGATCCTTATCTTTCTTAAGTAACAGGGAAATCGATGCCTGCCCCAAAGTTTGTGGTTACATCCCCTTCCCTATCGCCTCTTCAAAGATCCCCACCATCAGCGGTACCAGCTTATTTTTGAATTTTTTATAATATGAATTTATGCACTATGGAAGGAGGAATTTAGGCATAGACTATTTTCGAAATTGGGAAATGCTTAGGAAATCAGAATCGCAAAGGGACTTGGGAGTCCTTGTTCATGATTCTCTTCAGGTTAACGTGCAGGTTTAGTCGGCAGTTAAGAAGGAAAATGCAACGTTAACATTCATGTCAAGAGGGCTAGAATACAAGACCAGGGATGTACATCTGAGGCTGTATAAGGCTCTGGTCAGACCCTATTTGGAGTATTATGAGCAGTTTGTGGCCCTGTATTTAAGGAATGATGTGCTGGCCTTGTAAAGGCTCCAGAGAAAGTTCACAAGAATGATCCCTGGAATAGACATAGACATAGACATAGAACAGTACAGCACAGAACAGGCCCTTCAGCCCTCGATGTTGTGCCGAGCAATGATTTTCATAGAATTTACAGTGTAGAAGGAGGCCATTCGGCCCATCGAGTCTGCACCGGCTCTTGGAATGAGCACCTTACCCAAGCCCATACCACCACCCTATCCCCATAACCCAGTAACCCCACCTAACACTAAGGGCAATTTGGACCCTGAGGACAATTTAGCCTGGCCAATTCACCTAACCTGCACATCTTTGGACTGTGGGAGGAAACCGGAGCACCTGGAGGAAACTCACGCACACATGTGCAGAACGTGCAGACTCCACACAGACAGTGACCCAAGCCGTGATTCGAACCTATGTCCCTGGAGCTGTGAAGCATTTATGCTAACCACTATGCTACCGTGCTGCCATGATCACCCTACTCAAACCCACGTATCCACCCTATACCCGTAACCCAACAACCCCCCCCTTAACCTTACTTTTTAGGACACTACGGGCAATTTAGCATGGCCAATCCACCTAACCCGCACATCTTTGGACTGTGGGAGGAAACCGGAGCACCCGGAGGAAACACACGCACACACGGGGAGGACGTGCAGACTCTGCACAGACAGTGACCCAGCCGGGAACCGAACCTGGGACCCTGGAGCTGTGAAGCATTTATGCTAACCACCGTGCTGCCCTAAATGAAGAGCTTGTCATATGAGGACTGTGGATCTTTACTCGTTGGGAGTTTAGAAGGATCGGGTGGGGTGGGGGTGGGGGATCTTATTGAAACTTACAGGAGACTGCGAGGCCTGGAAAGAGTGGATGTGGAGAGGATGTTTCCACTTGTAGGAAAAACTATAAGTAGAGGACACAACCTCAGACTAAAGGGACGATCCTTTAAAACAGAGATGAGGAAGAATTTCTCCAGCCAGAGGGTGGTGAATGTATGGAACTCTTTGCTGCAAAAGGCTGGGCAGGCCAAATCAAAGTGTCTTTCAGACAGAGATAGATAGATTCTTGATTAATAAGGGAATCAGGGGTATGGGGAGAAGGCAGGAGAATGGGGATGAGGAAAATATCAGCCATGATTGAATGGCAGAGCAGACTCGATGGACCGAGTAGCCTAATTATGCTCCTGTGTCTTATAGTCTTATCGGGGGAGATTCATGGTCTGGGTTTGATAATGGCATTAATTACTGACAGCCCACAGCTCTACATCTGTGATATAAAATTCCTGCAATGTTTTCTAAAACAGAGCTCGTGGTTGTTAGTGATATAATACTCCTGTTCTATGGATGCATGCACTTGTACATGGTCCAGATTCATATACATTTTTTAATGAACACATTTTGGGTTATGGCCATTGTTGATGAGGATGACATTTATTGGTCATCTTTACTTAATCTGAGATGGTAGTGATGGACCCAAGGACAGTTGAGAGTCAGTCATGTTCATAGGTAACTAGAGTCACGTATCTGACAGCCCAGGTAAGAATGCCAGATTTCTTTCTCCGAAGTGCGTGACAATGGTGAACCAACTCAGTTTTTACAATAATCAACAGCTGCATTGTCACTTTAACTTTATATGCAGATTTTAAAAACGGAATTCAAATTGCCATAGTGGGATTTAAATGCACATTCTCTGGATTATGAGTACCTGTGTAACCTCTAGGTTAATATACTAATTAAGTGTGGTATTATTTTTGGAGAGTTCAAAACCCCTACCACCTTTTGCGTGAAGAAGTGCTTCCTAACATCTCTCCTGGTTTTAGAATCTCCAACCAGTGAAAATAGTTTATCTTTATCTACTCTGTATTTCTCTGTTAACATCTTAAATACATTGATCAGATCACCCTTGAACCTTCTAAATTCTAGCAATAACAGGCCTAATTTGTGTAATCTCTCCTCATAACTTAACCCCCGCAGTCCAGATATCATTTTAGTAAACCTGCATTGCACTCTCTCCAAGGCCAAAATATCCATCTGAAGGTGTGGTGCCCAGAACTGCTCACCCTACTCCAAGTGGGGTCTAACCAGGGTTTTGTATAGCTACAGCATAACTTCTGTGTGTTTATATTCCAATCCTATAGGTATAAATACTAGCATTCTATTAGCCTTTTAAATTATTTTCTGCACTTATTCGTGGCATTTTAAGGACCTATGCACCTGAACTCTCAAGTCTCTTTGGACATCCACTGTACCTAACCTCCTTCCATTTAGAAAATACTCTGCCCTATCCTTTTTTGGTCCAAAATGCATAACCAAAATCAAAACCTCTCAATGCTTCACCTGCAGTATAGCGACTCCTGTTACGTTGGTGGTGGTTGTTCTGGATCAGCTTTGCCTCATTCAGCAGTGGGCTGAAGGAGTAATTTACTTTTAATTATGTTTCGAGGAAGGAGTTCAACCTGTCTTAAACCCAAGCCTCTTGTGTGGAGGTGTCAGCCAGCACCACGTGATTTAGGTACCAAAACGAACCAAGCTAACAACATGTTAGTTCAGTTAGTGGCTTCTCCCAGGAGCGTGGCTGAAAAGGAAACGGTTACTGTGCTGCTGCTGTTTGTGATAAGGTAGAGTTTGGACTGCGGTTGAAAGAGGAAGTTGCTGATGCAGCTTTGTTACATAGATTCTGATCATGTAAACACAACAATACTTTCATCTACATCGAAGAGCTTGTGGAATTATCAAGAAATATTTGTCCCAAGGGAATTGATTTGGAATTTTTGATTTCTTGTTAATTGATGCCTCATTGTAAAACAAATTTGAAGTAAAATGTAGCTGAAAAGCTACGACGTATGCTAAAACATCTGTTGGGATAGGTTACTGCCCTTGGTAAGCAGACAAAGCAAGGAAGCTGGAGATATATACACGGTGATTTGTATTGGCAGAGGACATGGGAGTCAATGACCGCAGCGTTTGTGCTTTGATTAACTCTTTTGCCTGTGAATTTTTTTTGGTGCTCAGCAAATGTTAATCCTGGGGGGGTGAAACACACAGAGTCAGATGTAGATTAAAGCTCCTTGCATTCTGTTTCAACAACCTGCCTCGGCTCCAGCTTCAGAAGGCTACCTGCTACTGCAACATTCTGACATTTCCTACAGGAGTGATTCTGTAGTTCCTGTTTAGTGCAAAATTAGGAGCGGGTTTAAATTTTTACTCCATTCTGAAAGCTACAAAGCCAATACGCAGAGTGAACAGGGAAAGCTCCCAATCCAGCTCACCGCCGGCTCCAAAAACCAACCCAAACTGAATCCAATTCACTGTCTGCACAAGAGAGACCACACTAAATCCAAGCTGACAAGAAAGGGCACCGCACCTCATCTTTGGTTTGATCCGACGCCTGGTCCCAGCCTGCAAGGATGTATCCTCTGGGTGCAATGTTGGCTGCCTTCTAGTGATTTTTACAGCAAGGCACTTAAATAAACTGCATAGTTATGAACTGGTGTCATTTGTTTGCTATTATGGGCATGTTCTCTTTCCTGAAGGACATGAGTCAGCTGGTTGGGTTTTCATGATATTCCTGTGTCTTTCGTGGTAGTTATTTTGGTACCAGCCCACAAATTATTGGATTGATCAAATTCAATTGTATGTTTTGCAGCCCTGGGGCTTGAAGTTGCATACACTGGACTGTTAGTCCAGTGCTGCTGCTTCTACACCCATTGCAGCCAGCTCCACCATTCAATGAGATCATGGCTGATCTGAGACATATCTTCCACCCCCTTGCATTCCCATTCTCTGGAAAGAAAGGCCAGCGTTCCATTGGACTTTTTGATGACTTTCTATGCCTGCTCATAAGATTTTAATGACCTGTGTCCCCCTGGACCCTGAAGTCTCTTTGGACCCTCATTTTTCTAGCTTTTCCCCATTTCTAAAGTACCTACACTGTTCTACCCTTTTAGGTCCAAAGTGGTTGATCTCATATTTGCCACAATTGAAATCCATTTGCCACAGTTTTACCCATTCATTTAATCTATTGACATTTATTTGTAATTTTACGCATCTATCTGCACTGCGTACAATGCAGCCTATCTTTGTATCAGTGGCAACTTCTGATGTGTGGCTTTCCAGCCCATCCTCTCAGTTATTTATTACATTTGAAGCAGCCTGTCCCTTCTCTGCCAAATTTTCAATTTAATCCATTTTCAATTTAAACTCCTGGAGATTTGGTACAAGTCTTTTCCAAGCAATCATCATATTTTTCAGTGGTTTGTTCTTTGTATTCTTTGTTTTTTAAAAAATTTAGAGTGCCCGGTTCAATGTTTTCTAATTAAGGGGCAATTTTGCATGGCCAGTCCACCTAGCCTGAATATCATTGGGTTGTGGGAGTGAAGCCCACCCAGACACGGGGAGAATGTGCAAACTCCACATGGACAGTGACCCAGAGCCGGGATTGATCCCGGGACCTCGGAGCCGTGCTAACCACTGCACCGCAATGCTACTCGCCAGCAGGGAGCTGAATGATGGTAAGATGGAGTATTACAGCAAGGAAGACTGAGAAGAGCATCAGTGTGATGTCACAGCCTTCTTTGACCCCAGCCCAAACGTGAATTAGGCCTGTGGTGGATCCGTTGGTTAGGATCACGGCTGGCATGTCATTGTGGAGTAGGCGGAGGATGGTGACAAAATTTTGGGGCCAGCCAAAATGGAGCAGCGTCTCCATAATCCTTCATGGTTGGCAGTATCGAAGGTTTTTGAGTGGTCAAGAAGGCCAGGTACAAGGGTTGCTGCTATTCCCTGCATTTCTCTTATAGTTGTCGTGCGGCAAAATCATGTTCGTTATGCCTTTTAGTGGGTGGAATCCACGTTGGGACTCGGTGTGGGGGGGGCTCTTCAGACATGGGGAGAAGGTGATGAAGGAGCACTCTTGTGAGGATCTTCCTGTGGCTGGCAACAGAGAAATTCACCTTAGTTCCTGCAGGCAGACATGTCACCTTTCTTGAAGATGGTCATGATTCCGGCGTCTTTGACATCACCTGGCATGTTCTCCTCCTTCCAGATAAGGGAAATTAGGTCATGTATTCGAGCCAAAATGCTTTTCCTTCATGTTTTGGTGCTTTGGCAGGGATTTCATCTGCTTCTGATGCCTTGTTCTTTAGCCAACGGGTGACTAAAGAATTTCTACCTTGGTTGGGTTGGGGTTGTGCTGAGATGGTGGCGGGTAGCATACTGCGGCAGGAAGGAGTCAAGGACACTTATGTTGAAGACCTCTGTTAAAGAGGACTTCAAAGTGATCCTTCTAGTGGGCATTGACTGCCTCTCTGTTCTTAATGAGCACCTCTGGTCAGCAGTCAAGTCAGTTTTAACTTTTTTTTAACTCCCATTTACTTGCCTTGGCTTTGGATTGTTTAATACTGCAGGCTAACAAAAACAAAATTCCTTTCAATTTTGACGTTTTCAATTGACTTTGCATCGCCAATTTCTCGGGTCAGAGAGTTTCAGAATTCCACTACTCATTTTTTGAAGAAGTTCTTTCTGATGTCACCCCTGAGAAGCCTACTTCTAATTTTATGGCTTTGCTCCCTTGTTCTTTTTCCCTCACAAGAGAAAGTAGTTCCTGTCTAACCTGTCAAATTCTTTAATAAGTTGAAACATCTCAATTAAATAACCAGTTAATCTTCGATGCTCAAAGGAATACAAGCCTATTCTATGCAACATGTCCTCAGAATTTAACCCTCCAGCAAAGTAAGTTTTGAAATTGTATGACTGGAGATGCACCTATTAAAATACTTCTGCACATGTTCTTCCCCATAGAATGTCAGTTGTAATGTAGGTTAATGTCTTTTTGTGCATGTGCAAGGTATAGTACTGATTATAATTACTGGTTCAGAGACTTTCACTGTGTAACCTTTGAGGCTGAATGTACTGAACTGTTTTTATATGCACTTGACGGACAAGCATGAGAGGGTGGTACTTTCACCGGCAGCTTGCAATACCTGTTTTTAAAAAAAAAAGTAGACTTCTGGTGCAGCATGACCCAGAAGATGGTGGTGTACTTTAATGTCACTGGATCAGTAATTCAGAGGCCCGGGCTAATGTTTTGGGGCATGGGCTCAAATTTCACCATGGCAGCTGGTGGAATTTGAATTTCGTTAAATCTAGAATATAAAACTAGTCTCAGTAATGCCGACCATGACAGCTTAATTGATTGTTGTAAAAACTCATCTGGTTCGCTAATGTCCATTAGGGAAGGAAGTCTGCCATCCTTCCCTGGTCTGGTCTACATGTGATTTCAGACACCCAGCAATGTGGTTGACGCTGGCCTGCCTTCTGAAATGACCTAGCAGGCCACATAGTTCAAGGTCAATTAGAGATGGGCAACAAATGCTGACTTGGCCAGCGCCACCCACATCTCTTGAAAGAATGAGGTCAAAGCTTCATATACATTTCTGATTGCAGCAGCAGACTGTGCATTGTTGTTGAAAGAGTTTTTAATTATACAAGTGTATTTGGTTCACATGATCTCAGTTGGTAGTGTGCCTGTCTCCAGTTTAGATGCTTGTCGAGTGGAGCCTGGATTGAGCATGTGATTCAGGCTGACACCAGTTGGGTATTGCTGGAGAGCTTTATCATGGGGGTGCTTCCTTCATACGAGATCCAGAAGCACCAAATAAAGTAGATGCTAAAGATATCCTGAGACTATTTGCGAGTTCTCCTGGATTCTTGGCCAACATTCACCCATCAACCAATGCCATATTAATGGGTTATTCATCTCATTACACTTGGTGCTGAGTGTACATTGGTTGCTTTGTTTATCTACATGAGAACAGTCGCTGCACTTAAAAGTGATTTATATGAAACCCATCAGGTGGATTCAAACAGATGTCAGGCAAAATATAAATACTCCCTTTTTTGAAGAAAACTAGCCACTCTCTAGTTTAAAACAAAACCCAAAATATGCTCTGATTTGAATTTCCCATCAGAAATTTGTCAGTGTTGCAAAGTCACAGTGACATGCAAGAAATTGCTGCTATACAGGGTACGAAAAGGAAATGTGTGGTTCAGCGCTAAGCCAAAACATTGAGTGAATATATGTTTAACAGGCAGCAGAATAATGACGATGGATCTAAACTTTAAAAAGGCAAACATTTGCTGTTCCCTTTGAAACCATTGTGCACCAGGTTCCCTTTAGAATCATAGAATCCCTACAGTGCAGAAGGAGGCCGTTCGGCCCATGCCTCCACCCAGCCCTGTAACCCGACCTAACCTTCTGGGTACTAAGGGGCAGTTTAGCCTGGCCATTCAACGGAGCCTGCACATCTTTGGACTGTGGGAGGAAACCGGAGCACCCGGAGAAAACCCACGCAGGTGTGGGGACAAAGTGCAAACTCTACACAGACCCGAGGCCGGAATTGAACCCGGGTCCCTGGAGCTGTGAGGCAGCTGTGCTAACCACTTTGCCACCGTGTCTACCTCACTCTGAAGTAGAATTGACCTTTCAGAGATCCATGTGAAGCTGTGAACCTGCCATTGGATAGGGTACTTCTTGCCTCGCAAACTAAATGGGAGGGGCGTGGGAGTTGGGGAGTTTTGACACTTGCAAGACTGAAGTGTGTCTGCATTTCACTGCAGTCCATTTCCTTGTTTTTATTTTTTTTTTATAAGTCAGTGCACTATCAGGTGGACAAGCCAGGATGCCTAATATGATTTTATCTGCTTAAAATGGACCCAAGCCTTGATTCTGTCATCTTGCACAACGTAGACCACGGGACAATATGCATCATGGAGAAACGGTTTGCCCACCATATTGCATAAGCAGAAATTCAGTGGTTTGGAGACCTCATGTTAAAGTATGAGCGTTGGCCAGGGCAGCTCCATGAGAATTGTGCCATGTGATCTCTTGGAACAGATATGTGGCTTTGGTTTATTGTCTTTTCAAAAGGATCGCACCTCTTCCAGTGCAGATGACACCACCTTTCTAATCCCTTCATTATCTCTCAGTTGTCAGACTGCTTGTTCGACATCCACTAATCGACGAGCAGAAATTTCCTTCAACTAAATATCAGAAAGACTGAAGCCATTGTCTTTAGTTCCATCACAAACTTTGTTCCCCAGCCACTGATTCCATCCCTCTCTCTGGAAACTGAGGCTGAACAAGTCTGTTCTCAATGTTGGTGTCCAATTTGACCCTGAGATCAGTTTCTGACCACACAGCCATGCCATCAGTAAGACTGCCCATTTCTTCTTTGTGGCTCAGTGCAAAACATTGTTTGACACCCCTGTGAGAACCATTGGACATTTTAATATGTAAATGAAAGTTGTTGGAAGTTGTGCCAAAACTTAAGACCGCATTATGAATATTGGTCAGGGTTTGAGCATCATTCTAGCATTCAGAACACAAGCATATAACCTAGACTGAATGTTACTCACTACTACACTGAAAAGATCAGCCTAGGTTATATGCTTGTGTTCTGAAGAGGGGCATGCCTTCTCTGAAGAGGGCAGCACGGTAGCATTGTGGTTAGCACAATTGCTTCACAGCTCAAGGGTCCCAGGTTCGATTGCTGGCTTGGGTCACTGTCTGTGCGGAGTCTGCACATTCTCCCCGTGTGTGCGTGTGTTTCCTCCTGGTGCTCCGGTTTCCTCCCACAGTCCAAAGATGTGCAGGCTAGGTGGATTGGCCATGATAAATTGCCCTTCGTGTCCAAAATTTCCCGTAGTGTTGGATGGGGTTACTGGGTTATGGAGAGAGGGTGGAGGTGTGGGCTTGGGTAGGGTGCTCTTTCCAAGAGCCGGTGCAGACTCGATGGGCCGAATGGCCTCCTTCTGCACTGTAAATTCTATGAAAGATTCAGAGCTTTTAACTCGGGGGTGAAAGATTACTGATTCACTGAGCGAAATAATTCAAACCCATCAAAAGGAAAAACAAAGCATTTTATAAGCTTAATCATACAAGAGAATTGTTATTACAGTAAGGTGGGATCTCAAAGGAGAGATCTAGCAATCATTAAAAAATGATGTGGAGATGCTGGTGCTGGACTGGAATGGGCACAGTAAGAAGTTGTACAACATCAGGTTAAAGTCCAACACGTTTATTTGGAATCACGAGCCGGAGGGTAGCTCCTTCATCAGATGAGTGAAGAGGTAGTTTACACAAACATAGCATCTATAGACAAAGTCAATGATGCAAGATGATACTTTGAATGTGAGTCTTTGCAGGTAATTAAGTCTCTCCAGGTCCAAGTGGTGTTACTGGAGAGAGGGATAATCACAGATTAAAGAAGTGTGAATTGTCTCAAGCCAGGACAGTTGGTAGGATTTTGCAAGCCCAGGCCAGATGGTGAAGGGGGGGGGGGGTGTTGACTGTGGAGCAAGTACTTGGCTTTGGTCAAGAGAATGATGTTGCAAGAGCAAGTGAATCCTGCAGCAGGTCAAGAGTGAGGTGAGTGAATATTATGATTGATAAAAGGAAGACCATGTGCCTGACAGGATACCGCCTAACCTACTGGGCAAGCAAACAGCAGAGGCCCTAGCAATTATATTTCAGGCCTGTACCGTATAGATGTGTTCTGGTGAACTGCCGCCTGGTCAGTGTAATATCCAATTTATAGAAAAGAAGACATAGCTAATTCACATCATTGTGGGCCAGTTAGTTTGCCATTTGTGGTCATGGAAAGTCTCTAAATATGGAATTCATCTGGAAAAAAACTATAGTAGTTAGAACTGAATGGTCATCACAGATTTCAAAAGGGACTTTCGTGTTCAAGAAACCTTGTAGAATTGTTCAAGGAGGTAGTTGTCATGAGAGATGGAAGAATGCAGTACGATTTGTATGTGAAATTTAAGAAAGGTGCCACGTGGGAGGCAATTACAGAGGATTGAGAGCAATGGAATTAGGAGGAGAGTGGAAAATTGGATTGAAGTTAGAACAAAGAAAACACAGGGGTTAATGGCAATTTTTCAGAATGGTTCGAAGCATTTGGTGTTCCCAGAGATCAGTTCTGTTCAATGTGATTTGTTTATAGGCCTCGAGGGAGAGATGTCAACATTTGCAGGTGGTACCAAATAGTAGGTCTGCTGAATTTATTAGAAGATAAAAATAAACTCTTGGAGATCTATGTCAGTAAGTGTGAGGTGATGCATTTTAATTTACAAGAAAATCAGTAGGCCTGATACTCTGGAACAGCAGAGGGATTTGGGATATAAGTTCATAAGATGTTGAAGACAGCACTTCCAGTTGATAAGGCCACAAAAGAGCTTGTTAAATTTTGATTTCATTTATTATTGTCACATTATTAGTATACAATGAAAAGTATTATTTCTTGCATGCTATACAAACAATGCATACCGTACATAGGGAAGGAAGGAGAATGTAATGTTACAGTCATAACGAGGGTGTAGAGAAAAGATCAACTTAATAGGAGGTAGGTCCATTCAAAAGTCTGATGGCAGTCGGGAAGAAGCTGTTCTTGAGTCGGTTTGAGTGACCTCAAACTTTGGTATCTTTTTCCTGACGGAGGAAGGTGGAAGAGAATATGTCCGGGGTGTGTGGGGTCTTTAATTACTCTGGTTGCCTTTCTGAGGCAGCGGAAATTATAGACAGTCAATGGATGGGAGGTTGGTTTGCGTGATGGACTGGACAGCACGGTATCATTGTGGTTAGCACAATTGCTTCACAACTCCAGGGTCCTAGGTTCGATTCCCGGCTTGGGTCAGTGTCTGTGCGGAGTCTGCACGTTCTCCCCGTGTGTGCGTGTGTTTCCTCCGGGTGCTCCGGTTTCCTCCCATAGTCCAAAGATGTGCAGGTTAGGTGGATTGGCCATGCTAAATTGCCCTTAGTGTCCAAAATTGCCCTTAGTGTTAGAACATAGGACATAGAACGATACAGCGCAGTACAGGCCCTTCGGCCCTCGATGTTGCACCGACATGGAAAAAAAAACTAAAGGCCATCTAACCTACACTATGCCCTTATCATCCATATGCTTATCCAATAAACTTTTAAATGCCCTCAGTGTTGGCGAGTTCACTACTGTTGCAGGTAGGGCATTCCACGGCCTCACCACTCTTTGCGTAAAAAACCCACCTCTGACCTCTGTCCTATATCTATTACCCCTCAATTTAAGGCTATGTCCCCTCGTGCTAGCCACCTCCATCCGCGGGAGAAGGCTCTCGCTGTCCACCCTATCTAACCCTCTGATCATTTTGTATGCCTCTATTAGGTCACCTCTTAACCTTCTTCTCTCTAACGAAAACAACCTCAAGTCCATCAGCCTTTCCTCATAAGATTTTCCCTCCATACCAGGTAACATCCTGGTAAATCTCCTCTGCACCCGTTCCAAAGCTTCCACGTCCTTCCTATAATGAGGCGACCAGAACTGTACGCAATACTCCAAATGCGGCCGTACTAGAGTTTTGTACAACTGCAACATGACCTCATGGCTCCGGAACTCAATCCCTCTACCAATAAAGGCCATCACACCATAGGCCTTCTTCACAACCCTCTCAACCTGGGTGGCAACTTTCAGGGATCTATGTACATGGACACCGAGATCCCTCTGCTCATCCACACTACCAAGAATTTTACCATTTGCCAAATATTCCTCATTCCTGTTATTCTTTCCAAAGTGAATCACCTCACACTTCTCCACATTAAACTCCATTTGCCACCTCTCAGCCCAGCTCTGCAGCTTATCTATGTCCCTCTGTAACCTGCAACATCCTTCCGCACTGTCTACAACTCCACCGACTTTAGTGTCGTCTGCAAATTTACTCACCCATCCTTCTGCGCCCTCCTCTAGGTCATTTATAAAAATGACAAACAGCAACGGCCCCAGAACAGATCCTTGTGGTACGCCACTCGTAACTGAACTCCATTCTGAACATTTCCCATCAACCACCACTCTGTCTTCTTTCAACTAGCCAATTTCTGATCCACATCTCTAAATCACCCTCAATCCCCAGCCTCCGTATTTTCTGCAATAGCCGACCATGGGGAACCTTATCAAACGCTTTACTGAAATCCATATACACCACATCAACTGCTCTACCCTCGTCCACCTGTTCAGTCACCTTCTCAAAGAACTCGATAAGGTTTGTGAGGCATGACCTACCCTTCACAAAACCATGCTGACTATCCCTAATCATATTATTCCTATCTAGATGATTATAAATCGTATCTTTTATAATCCTTTCCAAGATGGGGTTACTGGGTTATGGGGATAGGGTGGGGTTGTGGGCTTAGGTACGGTGCTCTTTCCAAGAGCCGGTGCAGACTCGATGGGCTGAATGGCCTCCTTCTGCACTGTAAATTCTATGATCATATTCACCACCTTTTGTAGTTTCCTGTGGTCTTGGGCAGAGCAGGAACCATAGCAAGCTATGAAAGAATGCTTTCAGTGGTGCATCTGTAAAAATTGGTGAGAGTTGTAGCTGACATGCCAAATTTCCTTCGTCTTCTGAGAAAGTAGAGTCGTTGTTGGACTTTTTTAACGATAGTGCCAGCATGGGGGGACCAGGACAAGTTGTTGGTAATCTGGACACCTAAAAACTTGAAGCTCTCGACCCATTCTACTTTGTTCCCATCAATGTAAACAGGGGGATGTTCTCTATGCTTCCTGAAGTCGATGACAATCTCCTTCGTTTTGTTGACATTTGAGGGAGAGATTATTGTCGTCGCACCAGTTCACCAGATTCTCTGTCTCATTCCTGTACTCTGTCTTGTCATTGTTTGAAATCCGACCCATTACGGTTGTGTCATCAGCAAATTTGAAAATCGAGTTGGAGGGGAATTTAGCCACACAGTCATCGGTGTATAAAGAGTATAGTAGGAGGCTGAGGACACAGCCTCGTGGGGAACTGATGTTGAGGATGATCGTGGAAGAGCTGTTGTTGCCTATCCTTACTGATTGTGGTCTGTGAATTTTGAACTTCATCATGAGTTATAGAATATAAAACCCAAAAAGTAATGATGAACCAATAGAAAAACACAGTGAATATTGTTTTCAGTGTTGGGCTCATTTTAGATGAGGTATTGTTTGTGGAAGATTCATTAAATTGAAAATAGGGATATAAAGAAAGATTGAAAAATTGTGATCTTTTTACATTGTAAAAATGAATATTCGAGGGTGTTTTATAGAAAGTGCAAAAATTATAGAAGCAGAATGTTTCCACTATTTGAGGAGGTTGTAGATAGATGCAAGAGATTTAATAGAGAGAACAGGCGATGTTTTGCACATAACAGTTGTTTGTGTGGAATTCACTTCCAGGTTTCATGGTTGAGGCAGTTAATGTCAACATTCAAGATTAGATAGATAAAGGGAAAAGTGCACGCCAGGAGTAGAGTGGGCAAATGTGACTAAAATTGGGATAAATGCTGACGTGGACAGGATGGGCCAATTTGCTTGCATAACTCCTATGTATTTCTATGTATGTAACTCACTGTTTGGAGGGTGAAAATCTAGTTCGAAACACTGAAAATTAACAGGAGGCAGCAAGCGGTTTGCAATCTATTAGCTGTGCTGTTCTGGATTTATTGTTTATGAAAAGACCTGCAGATCTTCACTCTGTGTGTCTGTGAGCAGTTTACTTAATGTTTGTGTATTTTTAGCAGGACACTGGAATGCTCCTCTCTGGATTTCCAAAAAAGCTGAAATAGCTTATTCCCCACTGTCCCTGGTTCTGACCTTCACCAAATTACATTGTTTTCCTGACTGTGTACTTACTTGATCAGTGTCAGCTTTACACGGTGATAAAGTGGAACTGACTTACTGTTTATTAAAAATTAGTCATTTTTATTGGCAAGGTTGAGTATTTGGAGGCATGTCAGACTGCACTGACCTTACTGATCTATCTGAAATAAGAAGACAGTGCAGTATAAGATTCTCTTGCACTTCTCTCCTACCCTCTCTTTGTCTTCTGATTATCTCCCCCCCCCCCCCCCATTTCCTTCAAGTTTAATGGTTTTGAGGCTATTCATACAGCACCTTTACATATCTACCTTGGCTGAGATTCTCCACAGATGAGGGATTGAAAAGAGAGTGAACACTGAAAAGTGTGCTAGTTTAAGGGGCTGAATGGTTACTCCTGTTCCTATTTTGCTAAACCTAATGAGTGTCAGGTTAGCAGTTGGATTCACAAGTTACAATTGAATGATACGTGGATTGGACACTAAATGCTATGCCCACAGATACTCCAGTTCAGTGCTCAATCTGTGCTGAGTAAACAGACTAGGAGTTGGAATATAGCAATTGGACCAAGCTGAAGAATTTCTTTCCTGTCTGGTCTGTCTAACCCTAACCCTAATCCTCCAGCCTCTGGGAAAGTTCAAGTTTACAGATTAAAAACAGAAAATGCTTGTTTTATCAGCTGGCCTGGCAGCATCTGTGGAGAGAGAAAGAGCATTAATACTTCAGATTCATGGCAATCCATCACCCAAAATTATTGAAAATTTTCATTATATCAAAATATATAAAACAATTAATTCAAGTTGCAATGACAAAGAACATGACAAACAACCAAAAGCACAAATTAACTTAACCGCCCAAAATTAAACTAAACCCCTTAACAACTGATGGTGACTAGCTATTTAAAAAGGAAATGAATGGCTGCCATCTTAGGTAAAACCCTTCCACCTACTCTCTAATGGTGTACTTGATGTTTTCCAAATATAAGAACGACATGTGGTAACCCAACTAAGCCGAGGCACCGGGCGGATTAGGAGAACGCCACACAAGCAGAACTAGTTTCCAGGCTATTAACGATGCAAAGTCAAGGACGTCCGCTTTCACCCACGTCTGCAGCACCGGCGAGTCTGATACCCCAAAAATGGGCACCATCGGACATGGCTCCAGATCGACATTAAGTATCTCTGATATGGTGCTAAAGAACGAGACCCGAAAGCTGACTACTTTGAACAAGACTAGAACGTATGAGTGTTGTAGCCATCTAAGATGGACACCAGTGAATACAAAATGGAAGACTGCAAAGAGTGCAGGGAAAAACGGACATGGTCAAAAGCAAACAGCTTGCAGAAGCTTTTGAGCATTGGGACACTTGCAAAAACCGGTTTCCCGACAGCTGCAGAGTCCAGGCAGTGATGTTAATGGGAAAGCCATCTACATATTAATGAGGTGATACCGGGACAACCCCGGACACAATAGATACACTTAAGTATCGATTGATACTTTTCAATAGCGAAGCAGACATGATGGAGCCAGCGTAACCAGGACAATGAGCCCTAAGAACCGCCCCAGCCATCAAGGAACGATCCTAGGATAGGGGGGTTCAAATCATATCGATTGGGGAAAGGCCCAATCGATACCCAGCAGGTGAGGAAGCCCGCCCCAAGGGAAACGGACCTCCTGGGACCTATAAAAAGAAGGTCCCGCACATGCTTCGGTCTCCTGTCTCCGGCCTCCGACTCCAGCCTCCAGGTCCTGTCTTTTACACCAGCCGTCAAGCAGCAGCCATCGATCAGTAAGTGCCAAAACGACGATCGCTACCTTGACCCAGGCATTACTTATACCCGTGCCGACCAGTAGTATCAAGAAGTTGCAGACCAGAACGGAATGAAGGCCTTGTTCCCTGACCTTGCCTGTTCCTTCTTAGATAAGTATTAGTCGTTTAATGGTAGAGAAGTAAGTTAGTCTTTAGCGTGTGAATGAGTATTTATTATAATTGTTATAATAAACTCTAACTGTTTGGACTTACTAATTGGTGTATAGCTTTATTGCTTTGAACTTGACCTTGATGCTTGTGATGGTGTCTCTTACAGCACCTGGCGACTCCAGAGCATAGAAATAAGAAACAGAGCCAAACGAGTGTTAAGCACACTGCCTCTATTGGAGGAGTGTTAAACACACTAACTCAGAACGAGCAACAGTGTGTTTAACCAGTCCCTGAGAACACGCTCCCAATGTTCCCCACCCCAGAGAAAAAAACGCTCATCCTCGCCTTGGTCAGATAATCCCTGTGAACCATCTTGAACTGGATCAGATTAAGCCGAGCACAAGAGAACCTGGAATTGACCCTGCAAAGAGCCTCGCTTCATACCTCATCATCCAAAATAGGACCCAAAATACCCACCCATTTCACCTTCATAATCATTCAACGGAGCTGACTTCGCTGATAGGATCCGGCCGTATGTGCACAAAATAATTCCCCCCACCAGATCTGACCAAAGATATAATCCTCTTCAACATGGAGGAGGGGGTGCCAAGGGGAAAGAGGGAAAAGCCTTGTGTGAAAAATTACAAATCCCCCTCAGGATAAAATAACTCAAAATGTACAGTCTGGGTTCTTGCTACTTGAGCAAAGAGCATACTGTGCTCCAGAGTTACTCAGCAATCATAAAATGAATACAGGTCGAAATTAAGTCGTTCAGCCACCACATATCTGAAAGAGTTATTCACTTAATTGTATCCCCCTGCTCTTTCAAATATTGTTCTTCAAATATTTATACATTTCCCTTTTGAACACTATTATAGATATTTCTTCTATTGCTGTTTCTGGCAAACATTCTATCCTGACAACTGTTTTTCAAAAGTCAATTAGTCTCCCTCTTTTTGGTTGTATCACATTTATTCTCTCTGGTTACACTTTTTGTTGGTCAGACAGTCAGTTTGTCTGATATTTTCTAATTTTGAAGATCTCCAACAGTTCTCCTTTGAACTTTTTCTGTTCTAGTGAAAAGAGCACAACATGTTTCTCTGGTCTGTCCTCATAACCAATGCTTGCATCATATCAGATAATCTCTTCTGCATCCTCTTCATAACCGTAAGATTCTTCCTTAACACAGCACCCTCCGGAGAAGGTGGCAGAAAGCTGGAAGATGGAAATGCATCACAGCAAGTAGTTTAATTTAAAAACAATCATTTTTGGGTTGTGAACGTCACTGGCTAGGCCAGCATTTAATGCCCATTCCTAATTGTCTTTGAGCAAGTGATGGTGAGACATCTACAAAATGGCCATTTCAGAGGGCAGTTAAGAGTTAGCCACATTTCAATGAGTCTGCAGCCCCATGTAGGCCAGACCGGGTAAGGATGGCAGATTTCCTCTCCTTTAAGGACATTGTGAATTAGATGGGTTTTGATACCAATCTGGTAGTTTCAAGATCAATATTAATGAAACAGCATTTTATTTAAGATTTGTTAATCGAGTTTAAATTCCTCCAGCTGCCAAGGTGAGATTTCAACTCTGTCCACAGCACCCATCCAGGCCTCTGGATTGCTTAACTGTTAGTCAAGGTCCTGGTGCAACATAATAAACCGCCTGGGGCATCTCAAACAGATTTGGACTGTTATGTGATACTTAGCTCTGTTTTTGAAAGCTTTGATGTTTAGTGTCCTTTCAGAAATGTGGTAAAACTTTAAACTGTTGATTGGCTTAAAGACATTTTTAACTGCCCTCACACTGTTGCAGCTGATTTCAGTGTATATGGGAACTATTGGGAGTAGAAGGCAGATTAGTTTTAACTAACAATGTCAGCATGAAGTCAGTCCAAGTCATTAGAGGTTACAGTAGGAATCTTTGTAGAACCGATCTTTTAAAAAAAAACTTTTATTGATTTTTCATATTTTATATCGAACAATTTCTAAATTACAAAATCGAGCAAAAAATAACACATATATTCACAAGCGAGCATCTTCACAACAACTGTGCCGGTAACCCCCTTTAGTTGGCAGTCATATTTTGCATTCCCAATATGGCCAAAACATGTATTTACAGCCATTTTTTTACAATTTGGTTTGGGCCTTAGCCTGCCCTTGGACTGGTCACTTCCGCTTTTTCCCACCTGCTTGTCTCTTGTGTTCCTTCGTTCCCCCACCCCCCCCAACTTTCCTTTTCCTCTCTGCCCCATGGCTCGCCTATGTCTCTCCCCCTTCCCTTTACTCTACTGGTTGCTGGCTACGAACAGGTCTTGAAACAAGTTGGTGAACGGCTTCCACCTCCTGTGGAATCCTTCTTCTGACCCACGGATGTTAACCTTATTTTCTTCAGCCTGAGAAATGCTGCCAGGTCAGACAGCCAGTCTGCAGCCTTGGGTGGTGCTGCCGATCACCAGCCAAGCAGTATTCTCCAGAGGACAATCAGGAAGGCAAAGGCTAGGACATCGGCCCCCTCTCCATGAAGAGATCTGGCTGATCGGATACCCTGAAGAGTGTCACTTTTGGGCATGGTTCCACTCTCACTCCCACAACCTGGACATGGCCTCGAAGAAGGTCGTCCAGTACCCCACATGTCTGGGGCAAGCCCAGAACATGTGGATATGGTTGACCGACCTCCTTGGCATTGTTCGCATTCGTCCTCCACCTCCAGGAAGAACCTACTCATTCGTGTTCTGGTTAGGTAGGCTCTGTGCACCACCGTTATCTACGTTACCTAGCTCAGCCCTGCTCACGTGGCAGTGAAGTTTGTCCTATGCAGTGCTTTGATTCAGAGTCCTCCCCTTATCTCTATATGTCTAGTTCCTCCATCCATTTTTCTCTCTTCCAGGGAAGACCTTACCTCCTCCAGCAATTGCCCTGATATATCCACAAAATTCCTGTCCCCTAGATCGCACGTGTCCAGCAGTTCTTCTACTAACGAGTATTTGGGAGTGCGTCATTGTTTCTTTGTGGAGGACGTTTTTGACCTGACTATATAGCAGGTCCTTTCCTCTTGGTAGCTGGAACCTCTCCGTGAGTTCTCCTATTCTATTGTCCATGTACAGGTTCCATGTCAGAGATCCCTCATCCTGTCTCCACTTCTTGAAGGTGGCATCCATTACGACTGTGTTTCAAAAGGCCTTGAGGATGTAGATTGGGAGGGATCTGAATAGGAAGGCGAACATGGGCAGCACATTCATTTTGATAATCTGTCTTCTCCTTGCGAGGGAGAGTGGGAGTGGGCCGCACCTCAGCTTCGAAGGCTTGGAGATGTACAGCTCCCGGTTTAAGGTTGCAAAGGCTTCTTTGATCTTTTCTGGCACAGCGAAAAGCCTCCTGCTTTTGTCTTTCAGCTAACCACTTTCCCTCATGGCTGCCTGCTTTCTCAGCTGGTGGGCCAGCAGGCAGCTAGCTTTTTCTCCATGATCATAAAATGGCCCCCTCGTGTCTGGTGGAGCTGGTACACTGCTTTTCCGGTGGAGGTTATATCGAAGTCCATTTGCAATTTTTTCCTCTCCACCAGCAACTCCTTGGTTGGGGCCATGGTGTATTGCTGATTCATCTCCACTATGGTCGACCAGCTGTTGCCTGGTCAGCCTCTCCCCCTTGCCTTTGCGCACCTTGAAGGCAAAAATTTCCCCTCTGATCACCACCTTCAGCACCTCCCAGAATGGGTGTGTGTGGGGGGAGGGGGGGTGTTGCCACTCCTTCCAACACACCTTCCTCGGGTTTTGCGGGCTATTTTCATGCCAGAGTTGCCGGAATAGAGTCACCTTCCCTGCGTCCGCCCCCCCTCACTGGAAGTCCTTGTAGAATCCCTTTTAATGTTAGCCAATGATTAATTTGGTAAAATGGCTGAGTTCCTTCAGCTCCTAAGTTTTGATCTCTGATTTGTGCTGTTATAGTTCACGTCAGCTGAGGGAGACTGTAAGTTTACTGCAGCCGGCACCTGCAGCAGTTTTCCACCTCACTCAGAAGTCCAGGTCCCAGGATATGGATTAAGGAAGTGGAAGCACCTGTGAACAGCCACCGGACAGGGTGGGGTTTGAGAATGGTGGAAACATTTAGTTTCTTGACCTGTCTGTGCGTGCATGTGTGTGTGTCCGTGTGTGTCTGGCCGCATGTGTGCCTCTGCCTGTCTGCATGCACGCTTATCTCTGTCTGTCTGACAGTGCGTGTGTCTGCTTGCCTATAGAACAAATGACCACCCGTACATAACATAAGAACATAAGAACTAGGAGTAGAGTAGGCCATCTGGCCCCTCGAGCCTGCTCCGCCATTCAATTAGATCATGGCTGATCTTTTGTGGACTCAGCTCCACTTTCCGGCCCGAACACCATAACCCTTAATCCCTTTATTCTTCAAAAAACTATCTATCTTTACCTTAAAAACATTTAATGAAGGAGCCTCAACTGCTTCACTGGGCAAGGAATTCCATAGATTCGCAACCCTTTGGGTGAAGAAGTTCCTCCTAAACTCAGTCCTAAATCTACTTCCCCTTATTTTGAGGCTATGTCCCCTAGTTCTGCTTTCACCCGCCAGTGGAAACAACCTGCCCGCATCTATCCTATCTATTCCCTTCATAATTTTTAATGTTTCTATAAGATCCCCCCATATCCTTCTAAATTCCAACGAGTACAGTCCCAGTCTACTCAAACTCTCCTCATAATCCAACCCCTTCAGCTCTGGGATTAACCTAGTGAATCTCCTCTGCACACCCTCCAGTGCCAGTCTGTCCTTTCTCAAGTAAGGAGACCAAAACTGAGCACAATACTCCAGGTGTGGCCTCACTACCACCTTATACAATTGCAACATAACCTCCCGAGTCTTAAACTCCATCCCTCGAGCAATGAAGGACAAAATTCTATTTGCCTTCTTAATCACCTGTTGCACCTGTAAATCAACTTTCTGTGACTCATGTACTAGCACACTCAGGTCTCTCTGCACAGCAGCATGCTTTAATATTTTATTGTTTAAATAATAATCCCGTTTGCTGCTGTTCCTACCAAAATGGATAACCTCACATTTGTCAACATTGTATTCCATCTGCCAGACCCTAGCCCATTCACTTAACCTATCCAAATCCCTCTGCAGACTTCCAGTATCCTCTGCACTTTTCGCTTTACCACTCATCTTAGTGTCATCTGCAAACTTGGACACATTGCCCTTGGTCCCCCAACTCCAAATCATCTATGTAAATTGTGAACAATTGTGGGCCCAACACGGATCCCTGAGGGACGCCACTAGCTACTGATTGCCAACCAGAGAAACACCCATTAATCCCCACTCTTTGCTTTCTATTAATTTTTTTTTTTTAAATAATTTTTATTGAGAAATTTTGATTTTATACAACATTGACGCACCTTAGTAAAATACCGAAAATAACAATAATATTAACAATCATATACATTCGCCCCATCCCCATGAACAACCCAGCATTTTAACAACAACGTATATTAACACACTATAAAGTTACAGAATAAACACTACAATAATGCACCCCCCCCCCCCCCCGGGTTGCTGCTGCTATTGACCCAGTTACCTATCTCTGAGCCAGGAAGTCCAAAAAAGGCTGCCATCGTTTATAGAACCCTTGTATTGATCCTCTCAGGGCAAATTTGACCTTTTCCAATTTTATAAACCCCGCCATGTCACTGATCCAGGTCTCCACACTTGGGGGCCTTGCATCCTTCCATTGTAACAGAATCCTTCGACGGGCTACTAGGGACGCAAAGGCCAGGACACCGGCCTCTTTCGCCTCCTGCACTCCCGGCTCTACCGCAACTCCAAAAATCGCGAGTCCCCACCCTGGTTTGACCCTGGATCCAACCACCCTCGACACCGTCCCCGCCACCCCCTTCCAGAATTCTTCCAGTGCTGGGCATGCCCAGAACATATGGGCGTGGTTCGCAGGACTCCCCGAACATCTGGTGCACCTGTCCTCACCCCCGAAGAACCTACTCATCCTAGTCCCGGACATGTGGGCCCGGTGCAGCACCTTAAATTGGATGAGACTAAGTCTCGCACATGAGGAGGAAGAGTTGACTCTCTCCAAGGCATCCGCCCAAGTCCCGTCCTCTATCTGCTCCCCGAGTTCCTCCTCCCATTTAGCCTTCAGCTCCTCCACTGACGACTCCTCCACCTCCTGCATTACCTTATAGATGTCAGACACCTTCCCCTCTCCTACCCACACCCCCGAAAGCACTCTGTCCATCGCCCCCTGCGAGGGCAGCAAAGGGAATCCCTCTACCTGTCGCCTAGCAAACGCCTTTACCTGCAGGTATCTGTGCTTTCTATTAATTAACCAATCCTCTATCCATGCTACTACTTTACCCTTAATGCCATGCATCTTTATCTTATGCAGCATCCTTTTGTGTGGCACCTTGTCAAAAGCTTTCTGGAAATCCAGATATACCACATCCATTGGCTCCCCGTTATCTACTGCACTGGTAATGTCCTCAAAAAATTCCACTAAATTAGTTAGACACGACCTGCCCTTTATGAACCCATGCTGCGTCTGCCCAATGGGACAATTTCTATCCAGATGCCTCGTTATTTCTTCCTTGATAGATTCCAGCATCTTCCCTACTACTGAAGTTAAGCTCACTGGCCTATAATTTCCTGCTCTCTGCCTACCTCCTTTTTTAAACACTGGTGTCACGTTTGCTAATTTCCAATCCACCGGGACCACCCCAGAGTCTAGTGAATTTCGGTAAATCATCACTAGTGCATCTGCAATTTCCCTAGCCATCTCTTTTAGCACTCTGGGATGCATTCCATCAGGGCCAGGAGACGTGTCTACCTTTAGCCCCATTAGCTTGTCCATCACTACCTCCTTAGTGATAACAATCCTCTCAAGGTCTTCACCTGTCATAGCCTCATTTCTCTCAGTCACTGGCATGTTATTTGTGTCTTCCACTGTGAAGACCGACCCAAAAAACCTGTTCAGTTCCTCAGCCATTTCCTAATCTCCCATTATTAAAACTCCCTTCTCATCCTCTAAAGGACCAATATTTACCTTAGCCACCCTTTTTTGTTTTATATATTTGTAAAAACTTTTACTGTCTGTTTTTATATTCTGAGCAAGTTTACTCTCATACTCTATCTTACTCTTCTTTATAGCTTTTTTAGTAGCTTTCTGTTGCCCCCTAAAGATTTCCCAGACCTCTAGTCTCCCACCAATCTTTGCCACTTTGTATGCTTTTTCCTTCAATTTGATACTCTCCCTTATTTCCTCAGAGATCCACGGTCGATTTTCCCTCTTTCTACCGTCCTTCCTTTTTGTTGGTAAAACCTAGGAAGGATACAAACTTCAGTTTAGTCACTAGGTTTATGTTGGGGATTGTACCTGTTTCCACGTGGTCTGGGTGGCAGTAGACCAGAGTTCTCCATTGCAACATAACCTGTGTCTCAAGACTGAACTAGATTGTCAGCCTAGGTTGAAATGAAAATGGCTTATTGTCACAAGTAGGCTTCAAATGAAGTTACTGTGAAAAGCCCCTAGTCGCCACATTTCGGCGCCTGTTCGGGGAGGCAGGTACCGTGCTGCTGGCCTGCCTTGGTCTGCACTCAAAGCCAGCGATTTAGCCCTGTACTAAACCAGCCCCATAAGGTTATGTCTTGAATCGAGATGTAAATTTGAAGTCTGCTGTTAACTTGGCAAATTATATTCCAATGCCTCCCTGGGCAGTCTGTTTCGCACTTTCATCCCCCTATGTGTGATGCATTTTTAATGTGCTGGAAGGATGCAGATAATAATGATGATCGAGTATTTACTGCCTGTCTCTAATTGCTGTGAAGACATTAAGAGCTCACTATGTTGAGTCAATGCATGCAAAACACATCCCCACCAACACCTAAAACAACATGTAAAATCAATTTGTTAATCGTTTCATGAATTTCTGTTTGAAGGACCTTCCTTAATGTTTCTGGGTTGGGTTTTGCTTAATTTCAGTGACAACACATTAGAAAGCACTTCACTGACCCTTAAGCAAGTCAGCAAACTCCGAGTGGATTGAGTTAGGATGTCCTGGCATGGGCTACAAGCAATTTGTTGGAGGTGCGAATTGCTAATTTTTCATTTTGATTTGTTTATTGCGCTCCCCTCCCCCCTCCCTCCATGAATGGGCATGCTCTTACTGGGAAGGGATTCCACAGGATCCAGGAGTCCTCTGGCATTTTGCCCGTGTGGCCATTCAGCCTGTGTGCTATTTTTTTTGCGGCATTAATTTTTCATAAGTCAGGATAAGGTTCAGATCATGTGAATCAGAACAATGAAGGGAAAAACATGATACATCAACGGCGATTTCCAGATGGTGAGGCAGCTGCGATTACATCCACTGTTGGCAAATATTGGCTTGGGAAATGGAACCTAACTAAAAGAAACAAAATTGTTCCTCACTCTGCCAGATACGTCGATCAAGTTTGTTCATTTTAAAACCAATTAAGCTATGCTCCAGGAAGAATGTAGCATGTAACAGGACATGCACTTGCCATTTCAGGTCGAGCTGGTCATAGTCAACCTCGTGACTTGGAGTTCAAAATCAATTTTGAAGGTGAAACTAGTGGACTGTAAACTGATTTAAGAGATGTTTATTTGCTGCTGCAGTCCACCAGCTTACTCCTTGTTTATATATACACACACACACACACACACACATACACACACACACAAGAGAGACAGCCCTCCCCCAATACATACCCATTGGAGAAAGAAACTTTCAAGCACTTCATGAACTCGCTCTCTCTCGCTGTCCATTTCTGTCCCCTCCCACCCTTATCTTTGGTATTCCGGTTTTCTTTGCTCTGTTTTTGTTGGCTCTCTATCAGCACACATAGGCACGTAGCCACGGGTTGCTCTGCAGGTGCTGAGCATTTGGAGTAATGACTGAGGTTGTACTTAGTGTTTACTCTTGAAAAAACTATATTTGACCAAATATTTAGTTACTAATTACAATGACATTCTTATTTTAGTGCCGGTATTAATTTTTATTTTTAAATAGTATTAGCCCCCTGCCCCAACCCCTGTCAGTTTCTCCTCCCCCTTTCTCTTTGAACCTTTCTGCGCCCCTACAGGGGGTATGATTTCACAGCTACCTAACTGGATGCTGCTACTTCACCCAGATTGTTTCATGAATTTACCTCTGCATCCTTATCGAAGCCTCCATTCCATGCCTTTCCCCCCTCTCAATTTTTAATCCTTTGTGCTGCATAGAAATGGACATGGTCATTTACACTCTTTATAATTGGTTGGGTTTTACAAGCGCAGTTCAAATTACACTTAGCCAGTAATGCTGAATAATATATAATATAATAATTGCTCGCACCTCATGGACAACAGATAGTACTGGCAATACAGTTTAAGAACAGACGACAAGTTCAAGGATACGAGGAACTGGCTTTCCCTATTACTTGCTCACACTTCATCTTTATTTCCTTTGTCTTCACTTACTGTAGCTTTTCTGTGGTCTTTTTGTTCTTCGTTTTCTTCATTGTGCTTTTGTCTCCATTTATTCACCAGAAGGAGGTGGTGGCATAGTGTTATTGTGACTGGACAAGTAATCCAGAGACCCAGGGCAAGATCTGGGGACCTGGGTTCGAATCCTACCATGGCAGAAAATTTGAATTCAAGAAAAATCTGGAATTGAAAGTCTAATGATGACCATGTAACTATTGTCGATTGCCGTGAAAATCCATCTGGTTCACTAATGTCCTTTAGAGAAGGAAATCTGCCGTCCTTACCTGGTCTGGCCTACATGTGACTCCAGGCCCACGACTCTCAAATGCTCTCTGAAATGGAGGGCGGTTAGGATAGTCCTGACCAGCAATGCCGATATCCCTTCAATTAATGTTTTAAAAATCACTTGCCTCTTGGTTCTCTGTTGCCTTCTCCCACTTTCCCTCCTCTCTGTCACTCTTGCTCCTCATCTAGTTCCTTTCTTTCTCTTCCTTTCCTCTTTTCTCCTTTTCCTCCTTTTTCTCCTTTCTCTCTTTCATATTCATACTTACACATATTCAATCACTCTCTCTCTCCCTGTGTATATATATATATATATATATATCACACGCACACAGATTTTCAACAGGAGTGGGAACCCTTGGTGATTTTCTTTTCCAAACATCGAGGTTCTGAGAACAATTATAGCACTTTATTCTGGTTTCAGCTGAAATCACCAACCTCAATGCATGCAAGGGATTCAGTCTGAACTCACGAGGTTCATATGGCTCTGTATCAGTGGGAACGTTATATTTACCAGTATGATGTTGGTGAGGCCCAATCCTCTTCCAGTCATGTGTATAATAAATGACTGTGGAGAAACGCTGACAAACTAAACTTGCTTAAATATAGGGGTGGAAGATTGGTGGACTCTTGCTGGATGCTATTATCTGCGTTTTGGCAGCTGTTTTGGAGCAGCAATTGGAACACACTATTAATAAAATCTTTTTATAACATTTGAATACCTCAAAGTAACTTGTGCAATGAAATGCAGCTCCATTCTGGTTTCGGGAGGCAGAGGGGGTCATAGATAGGAGCTTCAGGGAAGTAGTTACACCAAAGACTGGAGATAGATGGGTAACTGTAAGAGGGACTGGGAAGAAGCAGTCAGTGCAGGGACCCCCTGTGGTCGTTCCCCTGAGTAACAAGTATACCGTTTTGGATACTTGTGGGGGGGGACGACTTACCAGGGGTAAGCCATGGGGTACGGGCCTCTGGCACGGAGTCTGTCCCTGTTGCTCAGAAGGGAAGGGGGGAAAGGAGTAGAACATTAGTAATTGGTGACTCAATAGTCAGGGGCACAGATAGGAGATTTCGTGGGAGCGAGAGAGACTCTCGTTTGGTATGTTGCCTCCCAGGTGCAAGGGTACGTGATGTCTCGGATCGTGTTTTCCGGGTCCTGGAGGGGGAGCAGCCCCAAGTCGTAGTCCACATTGGCACTAACGACATAGGTAGGAAAGGGGACAAGGATGTCAGGCAGGCCTTTAGGGAGCTAGGATGGAAGCTCAGAGCGAGAACAAACAGAGTTGTTATCTCTGGGTTGTTGCCCGTGCCACGTGATAGTGAGATGAGGAATAGGGAGAGAGAGCAATTAAACACGTGGCTACAGGGATGGTGCAGGCGGGAGGGATTCAGATTTCTGGATAACTGGGGCTCTTTCTGGGGAAGGTGGGACCTCTATAGACAGGATGGTCTACATCTGAACCTGAGGGGCACCAATATCCTGGGGGGGAGATTTGTTAGTGCTCTTTGGGGGGGTTTAAACTAATTCAGCAGGGGCATGGGAACCTGGATTGTAGTTTTGGGGTACGGGATATTGAGAGTATAGAGGTCAGGAGCACAGATTTGACTTCGCAGGAGGGTGCCAGTGTTCAGGTAGGTGGTTTGAAGTGTGTCTACTTCAATGCCAGGAGTATACGAAATAAGGTAGGGGAACTGGCAGCATGGGTTGGTACCTGGGACTTCGATGTTGTGGCCATTTCAGAGACATGGATAGAGCAGGGACAGGAATGGTTGTTGCAGGTTCCGGGGTTTAGGTGTTTTAGTAAGCTCAGAGAAGGGGGCAAAAGAGGGGGAGGTGTGGCGCTGCTAGTCAAGGACAGTATTACGGTGGCGGAAAGGATGCTAGATGGGGAATCTTCTTCCGAGGTAGTATGGGCTGAGGTTAGAAACAGGAAAGGAGAGGTCACCCTGTTGGGAGTTTTCTATAGGCCACCTAATAGTTCTAGGGATGTAGAGGAAAGGATGGCGAAGATGATTCTGGAAAAGAGCGAAAGTAACAGGGTAGTTGTTATGGGAGACTTTAACTTTCCAAATATTGACTGGAAAAGATATAGTTCGAGTACATTAGATGGGTCGTTCTTTGTACAATGTGTGCAGGAGGGTTTCCTGACACAATATGTTGACAGGCCAACAAGAGGCGAGGCCACATTGGATTTGGTTTTGGGTAATGAACCAGGCCAGGTGTTAGATCTGGAGGTAGGTGAGCACTTTGGAAACAGTGACCACAATTCGGTGACCTTTACGTTAGTGATGGAAAGGGATAAGTATACCCCGCAGGGCAAGAGTTATAGCTGGGGGAAGGGCAATTATGATGCCATTAGACATGACTTAGGATGTGTAGGTTGGAGAAGTAGGCTGCAAGGGTTGGGCACACTGGATATGTGGAGCGTGTTCAAGGAACAGCTATTGCATGTTCTTGATAAGTACGTACCAGGCAGGCAGGTATATCTTTTCCAGTCAATATTTGGAAAGTTAAAGTCTCCCATAACAACTACCCTGTTACTTTCGCTCTTTTCCAGAATCATCTTCGCCATCCTTTCCTCTACATCCCTAGAACTATTAGGTGGCCTATAGAAAACTCCCAACAGGGTGACCTCTCCTTTCCTGTTTCTAACCTCAGCCCATACTACCTCGGAAGAAGATTCCCCATCTAGCATCCTTTCCGCCACCGTAATACTGTCCTTGACTAGCAGCGCCACACCTCCCCCTCTTTTGCCCCCTTCTCTGAGCTTACTAAAACACCTAAACCCCGGAACCTGCAACAACCATTCCTGTCCCTGCTCTATCCATGTCTCTGAAATGGCCACAACATCGAAGTCCCAGGTACCAACCCATGCTGCCAGTTCCCCTACCTTATTTCGTATACTCCTGGCATTGAAGTAGACACACTTCAAACCACCTACCTGAACACTGGCACCCTCCTGCGAAGTCAAATCTGTGCTCCTGACCTCTATACTCTCAATCTCCCGTACCCCAAAACTACAATCCAGGTTCCCATGCCCCTGCTGAATTAGTTTAAACCCCCCCAAAGAGCACTAACAAATCTCCCCCCCAGGATATTGGTGCCCCTCTCATCTG